>NW_027513519.1:715000-972500 GCF_048772815.1 Callospermophilus lateralis | reverse complement strand
TGCCTCTAAGGGTGGGCACTTGAAATATATGATGTTGTCAGGAGATTTAGTTCCTTTGTAGAGAGACCATCAAAGCTGGGTCTGCATCTATGTGACCTGGAGGACATGTTTCTTATTTTCCAATGAACATGAGGAAGCAGTATTGAATTCTCTCTTTGTAGGTAAACTATGGCCACTGGGGTCTAAGTGTCTCTCATTGTGGACTGTGAAGCCCCTTGGTCATCCTCCACTTTTCGTGGTGTTTCTCGCTCCTCCACTGAGAGTTTGTATTTGCTTCACGAAATACAAGGAGTTAAAATGAAATACAGTGGTGGAGGGAGTTCTTTAAGGTGTGGTGAGTCAGGGTCTGCAGGAGAATGCACCAACCAAGGTTCTATCCCACGTAGATTGCCCCCGTTAGAATAGCAACATGATTCTGAACATTGCACTGAATCTTTTCTATACAACAATATGCCTTTACATATATGAATCTGCTGGCTGCACCATGTCAGTCACAAGCCATTTGGAAGCCAATGGCAGATCCACATGGCCCCACCACAGATGTTTTATCACACAATTGCCTACCACTGCTCTAGGCCAACTACTCACCAGGCTCCAACTTACTGGTATATCTGTTCCACACCATTTTCATGAAACCCAGTCAATCACGGCAGTGTCTGGTGTAATCAGGATCAGAAACAGGACATCCAAAGGTTCTCCAGTGCCAGCTGATCATGGAAATATCAAAAATTTCATGGTAATTTTCTATCCATTTTTCACGGATGAAGTTTGAGGCTCTGAGGGATTCAATTAATTCAGGAACCATTAAATGGTGAAGAACTAATTTCAATGAAAGCTCTGGAGCACTCTCACAGGCAAGGCTTTCCTAAGAGTGGCCAAAATGTCACATGAAACCAGGCCCATTGAGATATACAGTGTGAGGTCCATGTGTGTTTTGAAACTCAAATATGGCTGCCAAATCTTTAAGAAAAATTTCATGTAAAATCCGGGCTGAGATTCCCAGTGTTCTTTGGAAATCCAACCTGAGCCTAGATCTCAGGTTCCATGGGCGACTCTCATACGTGGCCTCCTAAAATCACAACACAATTCATGGCAATACTTCTCTGAGATCAGTTTCAGAACTCAGTCTCTAAGGGGAATCACATCAGAGTTCAAGCCCAGGTGTACCCAGTCATCTCTTCCAACCGCCACACAAATGACCACAATTAAAACCAAAACACTCCCACATGTTCCTCATCTTCTTCCATATAGACACTCCTTATCACTTCTGTATGGAGTTTTCCATGAGGGGAACAGCCCAAGAAAGTGTCCAAAATAAGCTCCTGTTCCCCTCATTTGCCTAACGTCAAGGTGGCCTGGACACACTTCCTGTAAACCAGGAGTGATCAAATAGGCCTGCCGTTAATACTGCTCGGCTTTTCCAATTTGAGGCCTTCTGACTCTGCGGTTTAGATTCTTTATGTGAATTTGAGTCATGAAGAAACCCAAGCACCTCTGCTGAGATTTGAAGAACTCATTTGGCCCAAAGGATCCCTATTCTCACTTGATGGAGGTCAGGATCCTAACAGAGGAAGGTAAGAGAATTCATTCACAATGAGTGAACTTTTTGCCATTTTGCTTTTGGATGCACACATGGGATCATTCTTTAGATCCATCAGGTGTTGAGAGTCTAAGCCAATCTCACACAGGGCCAAGAGGCTGATTCAGACACATCCCTTTCCAAAGAAATTAAGCAAAGAGACACAGGTGATGCCCTTCATTTCCATTTGAAAACTGTTTTCTTCAGGCTTCCAAAAGAAGTGGCCTGAGGCAAAGACATCCTGATATTCAGAGCAACAGAACAATAGGTTAGCAAAAGGCCCAAAGCAGGTTTTCTCCACAGAGACTTTCCTGGTCGTACTGATATCTGAGTTTTCTGAAATGCTGGCCATTCCTTTCAGGTATCCAGTACATGGCCATGTCACAGAGATTGGAGGTGGTACATATCTTGCACACAAAATCAAGAGCCTATTCTGAAGAGTGGCCAGAATTTAGGAAGAAAACAGGGTCTTAGACAGGTAGTAGGTGTTGCCCATCCATATGGAAACCGCACTCCATTCATAAATTGGGCAGGATGAATGCTGGGAAGCTTTCTACTAGAGAGGACACATCCATTGATGCATTCTCTTTTCTAATATATAAAACCACGGACACAGTGGGATACACAGACATAGAAACACTCACCTTGTAAAACGACTTGCTAGAAACAGTTCACTGCAAACCAAACAAACCTCCTTTCCTACCTATTCTCAGAACAGAGACAAAACCACACAACCACACTCACAAAGGCACCACCTTCCCCCAAGTAGGGCTACGACTGTCCGGAGTGTCCTCTGACTGTTGGACCATACTATGTTCCCCGGTAATGGTCTGTCCTGTCTCAGATCTGGTCTCCTTGTCCAACTCTGTGAAGCAGTCAGGAGGCAGCGGTGAGCCATTACCTGCTTAGTCAGAAAAGGCTCCTCTTCAGATCTTTCCTGTCATTTGGCCATCTTCACATCAGTCGGTACCAAGAAGACTGACTCTGTCCTTGGTGATTCCAAACAAATGAAACCACTGGGACTGGGACTGGGACTGGATCTGGGTGCCTGGCCTCCTGGATTTCAAGTTCAGAAAGTTCCATCAAGAAGGAAGTGAGGTAGGTCACTTTCTTCAAGAACTGAATGAGGTCACTGCCTTGGCAACCACTTTGTCCTAACAGTTGCTTCCAAAGATCCCATGAGATGGAGGCTACCCCTACTTCCTTTGACACTTTCACAACTTAGAATGGTATATCAACCTTAGGCACCCGGCATCGGCTCTCCACACAAACCTGGTTTGGTCCATCTTCTCTACATTAAGAATAGAGAGGCTGATTCAGAAACAACCCTTCATCCTGACCAGGTTGTTTGCCATGGAAAATGACTTTTGGTCTCTCAGGTCCTTAATTTCTGCCTACATCTTCTCAAGGAATCATTTCTGCATGGAACTTTGAGGTTCTCAACAGGTGGAGGATTCCCTACATTCCTGTATTGTAAGAACAAATCTGTCCCTGCTCTTCTGTAAAGTTAGATTGAGTGAACAGTGTATGGTTCGGGTTAATATCATGTTCAATTTGGGTTAGGAATCATTCTGCTGGATGAATAATGGTATTGAGAACCTGTGATATTTATAAGAATATAGAGGTTAAATATATGTATGAAAGCAGAAATTAAAGTAAGATTTGAATCCCAGAAGGGCACTGGGCCCTTGTTTGGGATATTTAGCTTTGAATTACTATCTGCACAGAGGTCTCAAATAAATCGATATACAATGGCAGAGGAATTTGAACCTTAGATGATTGAATGCGGAAGAGAACATCCAGTCAAAAGGGATAGTCGGTAGCATTTGGAAGATAGTAGTTAGGTTTAGCAAGTAGAGTTAGTATAGGATATGTAACAAAAGTTCTTTAGCAATATTTTTTCGGGTAGAGAGTGAATGTAAATATCAGCACATATGAAGAGTCAGACACAATGATGAACTAGGGAAAATTTGTAGGAAAGCAGATATCAATAGAGACATTAGGAAATCAGGCAAAGTAAAAAGTGAGTCATAGGATAAGACATTTACAACATGGTTGAGTTTGAATATATAATCTTAGGAAGAAACAAATATGTAGTCACCAATAGGATTGCCATTTGAGAGCATTAGGCAACATGGACATGGATGTTGTTAGTGATCCATGTTCACTTTCCATTTAGGCTTTGGTACAATCCTAAGTGGGACCTTTGCATTTTGTTTCCAGAATATTACTGTGATAAAATGTATATGTAGATCAGATGACATGATTATTTCTTCCACCATTTCTAGGAGCAGTATTTTGAAGACGTATAAATTAGCATTGGGGGTAAAAAGAGGTGTACCCTGTTTCTATGAATATACAGATAACGCATGAATAGACCTTAATTTCAATAAATAATATAACTTGTTCCACTTTAAATAATGGATTGAATTGATATCTGAAAATATATAAGAAATCTTATATTGATATGCAATCATTCATGACAACCAGTTATACACCTAATGTTAATATTAGGGTACGGTTTATCATGAAGTTTGTGTGAGTTTTGCTTCAAAAGTGATTATGGAAATCGAAAATAATGTGTTTGGAAAGAAGTCTCATGAAAAGGCCAGTCAAGGAACACCGAGGAATTCATGAGTTCTGAAGCAGGAAGTGATTGAAATTGAAAAAAACGACGATAAATTTGCTAACTTGTGGATGAAATATTATAATATGATATGAATAAACTGAAGAAATAGTAATGTATTAGTGTTGAATAAAAATGAACATCAAAATACACATCATGTCCCATAGGAATCTACTTGCAGTGATGTTAAACTGGGTCAGTTACAGTAGAAATATTAGGATTCGTGTGCACCATTCACCAAAGATAGTTTTCTTTTTTTTTTAAATTTTTATTTATGGTTGATCAAAACATTAGATAGTTCTTGATATATCATACTCCACACTTTGATTCAAGTGGGTAATGAACTCCCATTTTTACCCCGTATACAGATTGCAGAATCACATCAGTTACACATCCATTGATTTACATATTGCCATACTAGTGTCTGTTGTATTCTTCTGCTTTTCCTAACCTCTACCCTCCCCCCTCCCCACCCCTCCCCTCCTCTCTTCTTTCTCTACCCCTCTACTGTAATTCATTTGTCCCCCTTGTATTATTTTTCCCTTTCCCCTCACTTCCTCTCGTATGTAATTTTGTTAACCCTGAGGGTCTCCTTCTATTTCCATGCAATTTCCCTTCTCTCTCCCTTTCCTTCCCTCCTCTCATCCCTGTTTAATGTTAATCTTCTCAAGCTCTTAGTCTCTACTCTGTTCTTAGTTACTCTCCTTATATCAAAGAAGACATTTGGCATTTGTTTTTAGGGATTGGCTAGCTTCACTTAGCATTATATGCTCTAATGCCATCTATTTCCCTGCAAATTATATGATTTTGTCATTTTTAAATGCAGAGTAATACTCCATTGTGTATAAATGCCACAATTTTTATCCATTCATCTATTGAAGGAAATATAAGTTGGTTACACAGTCTTGCTATTGTGAATTGTGCTGCTATGAACATCGATGTAGCAGTGTCCCTGTATCATGTTCTTTTTAGGTTTTTAGGGAATAGACCGAGAAGGGGAATTGCTGGGTTAAATGGTGGTTCCATTCCCTGCTTTCCAAGAAATCTACATAATGCTTTCCAAATTGGCTGCACCAATTTGCAGTCCCACCAGCAATGTACAAGTGTACTCTTTTCCCCACATTCTCGCCAGCACTTGTTGTTGTTTGACTTCATAATTGCTGCCAATCTTACTGGGTGAGATGGTATCTTAGGTTGGTTTTTATTTGCATTTCTCTGACTGCTAGAGCATTTTTTCATGTACTTGTTGATCGGTTGTATGTCCTCATATGAGAAGTGACTCTTCAGGTCCTTGGCCCATTTGTTGAATGGGTTATTTGTTATCTTATTGTCTAATTTTTGAATTCTTGGTATACTCTGGATATTATGGCTCTATCTGAAGTGTGAGGAGTAAAGATTAGTTCCCAGGATGTAGGCTCCCTATTTTCATGTCTTATTGTTTCTTTTGCTGAAAAAAAAAAATTAGTTTGAGTAAGTCCCATTTGTTGATTATAGTTATTAACTGTTGTGCTATGGGTGTCCTATTGAGGAATTTGGAGCCCGACCCCACAGTATGTAGATCATAGTCAAATTTTTCTTCTATCAGACACCGTGTCTCTGATTTGATATCAAGCTTCTTGATCCATTTTGAGTTAACTTTTGTGCATGGCGAGAGAAAATGATTCAGTTTCATTTTGTTGCATATGGATTTCCAGTTTTTCCAGTACCATTTGTTGAAGATGCTATCCTTTTTTCATTGCATGCTTTTAGCCTCTTTATCAAATATAAGATAATTGTAGTTTTGTGGATTGGTTTCTGTGTCCTCTATTCTGTACAATTGGTACACCCGCCTGTTTTGGTACCAGTACCATGCTGTTTTTGTTACGATTGCTCTGTTGTATAGTTTGAAGTCTGGTATCGCTATACCACCTGATTCACACTTCCTGCTTAGCATTGTTTGTGCTCTTCTGGGTCATTAATTTTTCCATTTGAATTTTATGATTGCTTTCTCTATTTCTACAAGAAATGCCGTTGGGATTTTGATTGGCATTGCATTAAACCTTTAGAGAACTTTTGGTAATATCTCCATTTTGATGATGTTAGTTCTGCCTATCCATTAACAGGGTATATTTTTCCAACTTCTAAGATCTTCTTCTATTTCTCTCTTTAGGGTTCTGTAGTTTTCATGGTATAATATTTCACCTCTTTTGTTAGGTTGATTCTCAAGTTTTTTGTTTTTTTTTTTTTTTTTGAGGATATTGTGAATGGGGTGGTTGTCCTCATTTCCATTTCAGAGGATTTTTCGCTGATATACAGAAATGCCTTTGAATTATGCATGTCGATTTTCTATCCTGCCACTTTTCTGAATTTATTTATTAGCTCTAATAGTTCCTTTGTAGACCCTTTTGGGTCTGCTAAGCATAGAATCATGTTATCTGCAAATAGTGATAATTTAAGTTCTTCTTTTCCTAATTTTATGCCTTTAATTTCTTTTGTCTTTCTAATTGCTCTGGCCAGTGTTTCGAGAACTATGTTGAACAGAAGTGGTGAGAGAGGGCATCTCTGTCTTGTTCCAGATTTTAGAGGGAATGCCTTCAATTTTTCTCCATTCAGAATGATGCTAGCCTGAGGCTTAGTATAGATTGCTTTTACAATATTGAGGTGTGTTCCTGTTATCGCTAGTTTTTCTAGAGTTTTGAACATAAAGGGATGCTGTACTTTGTTGAATGCTTTTTCTGCCTCTATCGAGATGGTCATATGGTTCTTATTTTTAAGTCTATTGATGTGATGAATAACATTTATTGATTTCCATATATTGAACAAGCCTTGCATCCCTTGATCATGGTGCACAATTTTTTTGATATGTTTTCATATCCAATTCACCAGAATTTTATTTAGGATTTTTGCATTTTTCCTGAAATAGCTTGAAAAGTATTGGTATTAGTTCCTCTTTAAAGGTTTTGTAAAACTCTGCTCTATACCCATACGGTCCTGGGCTTTTCTTAGTTGGTAGTCTTTTGATGGTTTCTTCTATTTCCTCAATTGATTTTGGTCTGTTTAAGTTTGTATATCCTCATGTCTCAATCTGGGCAGATCATATGACTTAAGAAATTTATCGATGTCTTCACTTCTACTATTTTATTGGAGTATAAGAATTCAAAATAATTTCTGATTATCTTCTGTATTTCTGAATTGTCTCTTGTGATATTGCCTTTTTAATCCCGTATGCTAGTAATTTGAGTTCTCTCTCTTCTGCTCTTCGCCAACATGGCTAAGGGTCTGTCGAATTTATTTATTTTTTCAAAGAACCAACTTTTAGTTTTGTCAATTTTTTCAATTGGTTCTTTTGTTTCAATTTCATTAATTTCAGCTCTGATTTTGATTATTTCTTGCCTTCTACTTCTTTTGCTGTTGTTTTGCTCTTCTTTTTCTAGGATTTTGAGATGAAGTATGAGAACATTTATTTGTTGTTTTTTTTCTTTTTCTAAGGAATTAACTCAAAGCATTGAATTTTCCTTTTAGAACTGCTTTCAATGTGTTCCGTTGATTCTGATATGTTCTGTCTGTGTTTTCATTTATCTCTAAGAATTTTTTAATTTCCTCCTTGATCTTCTATAACCCATTGATCATTCAGTAACCTATTGTTAATTCTCCAAGTGATGAATGATTTTTCCTTTTTTCTTTTATCGTCGATTTTAGTTTCATTCCATTATGATCAGATAAGATGCCTGGTATTATCTCTACTCCTTTATATTGTCTAAGCGTTGCCCTGTGACATAATATATGATCTATTTTTGAGAAGAATCCATGTGCTGCTGAGATAAAAGTGTAACTGCTTGATGTTGGGTGGTATATTCTATATATGTCAATTAAATCTAGGTTATTAATTGTGTTATTGAGTTCTATAGTTTCCTTTTTCAACTTTTGTTTGGAAGATCTGTCCAGTGGTGAGAGAGGTGTGTTGAAGTCTCCCATGATTATTGTATGGTGGTCTATTAGACTCTTGAAATTGAGAAGAGTTTGTTTGATGAACATAGCTGCACCATTGTTTGGGGCATATATATTTATGATTGTTATGTCTTGTTGGTGTATGGTTTCCTTGAGCAGTATATAGTGTCCTTCTTTATCCCTTTTGATTAACTTTGGCTCGAAATCTATTTTATTTGATATGAGTTTTTTACACTCCTGCTTGTTTCCGAAGTCCATATGACTGATATGATTTTTCCAACCTTGCACCTTCAGTCTATGTATGTCTTTTCCTAACAAATGTGTCTCATTTAGGCGGCATATTGTTGGTTCTTGTTTTGTGATCCATTCTAGTAGCCTGCGTCTCTTAATTGGTGAGCTTAAGCCATTAACATTTAGGGGTATTATTGAGATATGTGTTGTTCTTCCAGCCATATTTGTTTATTTATGTTACTAAACATGGTTTGTTTTCCTCCTTGATTATTTCCCCGCCTTTACTGTCCTACCTCCCACTGTTGGTTTTCATTTTTATTTTTCATTTCCTCTTCCTGTAATGTTTTGCTGAGGATGTTTTGAAGAGATGGTTTTCTAGCTGCAATTTTTTTTAACTTTGTTTATCATGGAAGGTTTTAATTTCATCTTCCATCCTGAAGCTTAATTTTGCTGGATACATGATTCTTGATTGGAATTTTCTTTCAGTGTTTGAAATATGTTATTCCAGGATCGTCTAGCTTTCAGAGTCTGTGTTGAATGATCAGCTGTTATCCTGATTGGTTTACCCCTAAATGTAATCTACTTCCTTTCTCTTGTAGTTTTTAAAATTCTCTCCTTATTCTGTATGTGGGGAATCTTCATTATAATGTGTTTAGGTGTGGATCTCTTATGATTTTGCACATTCAGCATCCTGTAGGCTTCTAGGATTTGGGATTCTGTCTCATTCTTCAAGTCTGGGAAGTTTTCTCTTATTATTTCATTGAATAGATTGCTCATTCCTTTGGTTTGGAACTCTATGCCTTCCTGTATCCCAATGACTCTTAACTTTGGTCTCTTTATGTTTTCCCATATTTCTTGGATGTTCTGCTCATGGTTTCTTAACAGTCTTGCTATTCTGTCTATATTCTTTTCAAGTTGAAATACTTTGTCTTCATTGTCTGATGTTCTATCTTCTAAGTTTTTTACTCTGTTGGTAGTATTCTCAATTGAGTTTTTAAGTTGGTTCATTGCTTCCTGCATTTCTAGGATTTCTGTTTGTTTGTTTTTTATAACCTCTATCTCCCTGTATAGTTGATCTTTGGCTACTTGATTTTTTATGTAAATCATTGTCAAAGTGATCTTTCATTGTATGATTTTGCTGTCTAATGTCTTCCTTGAGACTCCAGATCATCTGAAGCATGTATATCCTGAATTCTTTAGCTGACATTCCATCTGCTGCAGCTACTACCTCTTCTAAAGTTGAGTTAACCTGCGTTGCTTTTGGTCATTTCTTTCCTTGTCTTTTCATACTGCTCGCGTTACTTTCTGCTTGGTGAAACTGTTATGTTTTTGAAATTTCCCCCCTATATATTTATATTGCTCTTGTGTAGTGGAAAAGTCTCCATTGCTGGGGCATTCGGCGGCTGTGCTACTCCTCCAATTGGGGTGATATGTCTACCACGCTGACCGGCCGCAGGGCCTGATCTGCCTGTCGGTAGCAGGTATGCGTACCTTGCAGGCACGGGTGGCGGCTCTGCTCTGCACCTCCTCCAATTGGTGAGATGTATCTACCACACCTGCGGACACCTGGGCTTCTTCTGCCGGTCAGTGGCAGGTCTGGCATAGGACCTTGTACCTTGGATGATTGATTGTCAAACAGAACTTCCAGTCAAAAAGGGATAGTCGTTAAGATTAGGAAGATATTTGTTAGGTTTAGAAAGGAGAGTGAGTATAGGATTTGGAACAAAAGTTCTTTAGCTATAGGGTTTCAGGTATAGAGTGAATGTAAATGTCAGCACATGTGAAGAGTCAGTCACAATGATGAACTCTGGAAAATATGTAGGAAAGCACATATCAATAAAGACGTTAGGAAATCTGGCAAAGAATAGTCCGTAGTGAAAGGTTAATAAAATAAGTACTTGCACTTCCTGTTTTTCTGTATGCTTAACAAAACACTGTTGAAATCTTGAGAACTGTTTGCTAAACTTGTTTCCAGAATGTGCTGTCCCCAACTGCCAAACTGCAGAATTTACTCCCTCACCCGGGTGCATGCAAACCACTCACTCGCCCGGACCCATCAATAAACTTCCCTCCCTGCGCTCTCAAAGGAAAGTATATAAGCTCTGCTTAAGCTGTTCTCTGGGCTCTCTGCTCTTTCAAGTGAACTCTGAGGCCCAGCATGCTGGACCCCCAATAAACCCTTTGCTTTTGCATGAGACACTCTCTTGGTGGTCTCTTTCCCCGATTCTCGCCCGACCTTTACATATGGTGGTTCCACCGAGATCTGGCAGCGGTAGACAAGAGACCCCAAAGGGCTCCTCTCAGGGTAAGTAAGGTGATTCTATCTGGTTTCAGGTATCAGGTTAGGGCTTGGCAAAATGGCTGTCGATGAAGAGCATGAGCTCTTTCCGAGGGTGGCTGACAGTTGTGTCACAGAGCCACAGGCCACATCCCTGGGGGACACCACTGAGGACTCGGGAAATCGAGGAACAATAGTCTCTTTGACTCATTGATATTTTGTTTCAGACTCGGTATTGCCAGCCCATTGGGTTTTGTTGGCTATTCAGTCCTGGTCTCAGTATAGGACGTCCATTTTCTGTCTTTATTGTCTTGTCTTGTCTGTGTCATGTGTTGTTGCTTTTACTGTTTGTGTATCTTTCATTATGGGACAGAGCACTTCAATGCCTCTGTCTCTGACCCTTGATCACGGCACCAAAGTCTGCTTAAGGGCTCAGAATCTTTTTTTTTTCAGTAAAACCCTGCACCTGGCAGGTTCTCTGTGCCTCAGAATGGCCCACCTTTGGATTCAGATGGCCCCTAGAAGGATCTTTCTAATTCCGCTAATTTAAAAAGTCAGAGATACAGTCTTTCAGTCAGGGCCACTTAGCCATCCAAATCAACAGCCATATATCTTAACTTGGCAGGACCTCTGCAAATCTCCTCCTCCATTGGTGAAGCCTTTTCTTACCCGTGCCCCCGCTCTTTCTCTTTCCCCCATGATCTCTCAAACCCTCTGCTCTTCCTCCTCCTCTACCCTCTGTTTTCCCTCAGTCACAAGATTTGACTCTACTGGACTCTCCTTCACCTCTTTATCCCCTCCCCTTGTACCCCAACCCCCAACACCCTCTAAGTGATTTCCCTGCTGCTGACTCAGCCTTTCCGCCATTGGTGGAAGCTAAGCCAGCCCAGCGCCCTCCAGATAACTCCCCTGTGGCACACACAGCCCCTCCTACCCTGGAGGAAGCTGGCCGGGCTAAAGGAACTCGCCAGCGGCAAATGATTGAAAACCCTGGAACTCCCGTGATGCTCCACCTCAGTTCCTAGGGGCCAATGATTGATGATGGCAATGGTGTAAAAATGCAAGCCTTCCAGTACTGGCCTTACTCCTTTTCAGACCTATAAAACTTGAAGAATGACAATCCTCCTTTTACCGAAGACCCCACCCGGCTCTCAGGTCTGGTTGACTCATTAATGTTTTCACACCAGCCTACTTGGGATGACTGCCCACACCTCCTAGGGACTCTCTTCATGACAGAGGAACAAATGAGAATCCTCCTGCAAGCTAGAAAAAAATATCCTTGGACGAGATGGGTGACGGACAACAACTTCCCAACATATTCAAAGCTGGCTTTTCCTTGAACCGACACAACTGGGACCCCAACACCTTTCAAGGTAGGGAGCAACTGTCCACTTATCGCTGGGCTCTAATAGCGGGTATCTTAGTGGCCGCTAGGTGACCAACTAATTTGGCCAAGGTAAGAGAGATTATTCAAAGGCCTGATGAATCTCCCTCTATGTTTCTAGAGGGAATTATGGAGGCATATAGGAGATATACTCCTTTCGATCCTCAGGCAGAAAATCAAAAGGCATCTTTCACGATGGCCTTTATTGGGCAAGCTGCCCTGGATATTAAAAGAAAGTTACAATGCTTAGATGGATTACAAGATATGACTTTGAGAGAGTTAGTCAGAGAAGCCGAGAATGTATACTATAAGAGAGAAACTGAGGAAGAGAAGGGAGCAAAGGGAGGATAAAAGAAATAAAAGACAGACTAAGGCATTGACTAAGGTCCTGGTCACAAGAAAAAAAAAAATAGGCCAGAAATTAAGAAACATGGAGACCGGAAGGGATACCTGGGCCCACACTAGAGGCCACCCCTAGCCTCAGATCAATGGGCCTACTGAAAAGAAAAAGGACACTGGGCTAAAGAATGCCCTAGAAAGAGACTGCCACACCAGTCAGACATTCTGACTCTGGAGGATGACTAAGAAAGTTGGGGCTCAGATCCTCTCCCCAAGCTCAGGGTAATTTTTGAAGTCAGGGGACGCCAATAAACTTTGAAATGGATACAGGGGCAATATACTCAGACCTTAAGGCCCCAATGGGCCCTCTATCAAGTAAAAGGTCTCTAATTCAAGGGCCTAGTGGCAGTAAACATCAGGCTTGGACAACTAAGAGGACCTTGGACCAGGGGAAACGAAAAATCCATCACTCCATTCTAGTAATCTATGAATGCCCGGCCACATTGATGGGCAGAGATCTGCACACAAAGCTCCAGGCTAAAATAACTTTTAGTTCTGAAGTCTCCCAAGTGGAATTTCTAAATCCTTCAGTAAAATCTCCTTTAGTCATGGCTCTAAGTATATCAGTAGAAAATATACATCAACTCACTAACCTTGTTTCAAAGAAACTGCGTTTATTCCTGAAGTATCAAGAACAGAGTTTTCCACTAACTGTCTCATAGCGAAAGGTAATAACTGAATGGGTAACAAAAGCCTGTTGGGTCCATCAATTGGTTAATGCTTACCCTTCCAAGCTTCCTGCAGGAAACAGACAAGGACAATTCTGGGAAGTTGACTTTACTGAAATTAAGCCAGCAAGTTATGGACTTAAATATCTCCAAGTCTTTGTAGATACATTTTCAGTATAGATTGAAGCCTTCCCCATCAAAAAAAAAAAAAAAGAAAAGAAATAAAAAAGAAAAAAAAAAAAGAAACAGCGCAAATGGTGGTCAAGAAGATCCTGGAAGATATTTTCCCAATGTACGGCCTGCCTAAAGTAATAGGGTCTGACAATGGACTGACATTCGTGGCCCAGGTAGGTCAGGGGTTAGCCAGGACCCTGGGGATTAATTGGAAGTTACATTGTGCTTATAGACACCAGAGTTTAGGACAGGTAGAAAGAATGAATAGAAACATTATCGAGACCATAACAAAATTAAACTTACAGACTGCCAAACAAGATTGGACTATGCTCCTGCTTTATGCACTGTTTCATGCAAGAAATACTTCCTCTGTTTCTTTGTGTAACCTCACCCCCTATGAAATTCTCTATGGGGCCCCCTCCTCCAGTAAGGGACCTAACCCCAACTCTAAGACCTAACGATCCCTTAGACACCCCCTTGCTTGGCAGACTTAAAGCTCTTGAAAGAACTCAGGGATACCTGTGAAACCAGAGGGCCACTGTCTACCAACCTGGGGACGAGGGGACTCAACATCAATATCAAGTAAGAGACTTCGTCTATGTAAGTCAACATCAGGTGTCATCCCTGGAACCCTGCTGGAAAGTACCATAGCAGGTGCTCTTTATTACACCTACAGAAGTAAAGGTAGACTGAATCACTTCCTGGATCCATACCTCTCATCTCAAGCCTGCGCCCTGTCCAGACTCTGGCTGGTAACTGGAAAAGCCTGGTAACCCTTTCAAATTGTGTATTTGCCGTGTGGATAAGGCTATAGACTCTCCCCTTGACCACCAGTAGTCCTAACCCTCACCATTCTGTTCAGCAGCAATGGCTGATCACAAATACTACTGGACAAGAAGTATCGTGTATCTCGCGTACAGCCCACTTAGGGACCTGATGGCCATCTCTCCACCCAGACATTTGTCAGCGGGCTATAGGTCTTTCCTATTGGGATATCCCTGATGAAGAGGATCCCACTAAAATTCCATTAAATCCCTTCCATACCATAGATAATGGAAACAAATGTTATGGATGTAGGGACACGCAAGCCAGATGCAGGTGGGCTAGCCTAGATTACTATGTTTGCCCAGCGGACTATCAAAGCCACAAACAGTCATGACTGTGTGGGGGGAAAGCCGACTTCTTCTGTAAGTCATGGGGATGTGAGCATACAGGGACTGCCTGATTGAACCCAAACTCCTCATCAAATTCTGTACACAGAATTAGCCATATTACCAATTAAACAACAAAAACCGATGGCCCCCAGAGGGGTCTCTAGATCCTCAAATTCTGCCTGACCTTTTTAACTTCTACAAGTGCTGAAAAGGGTGAAAGGAGATTCCCCTACATGTAGGCCTTTTCCCTCCTTTGCTCACATCCTGAACAATGCTTCTCCAATCGATCCTCACCCACAGCCTTCTGCTTCAGACTCTCTGCTGTTATTCCCACATCAGCAACCTGATTTCTCCCCTCCAATTACTAGACCAAAGGCCGAACATCTGCCGGTTCTCAGACCATTGCCCCGTTGCTGAGGGAGCAGGTACTGAGCTACCCCACAATTCCCTCACTCCTCTCTTCTCCTGTCAGGGCCTGCACCGGGTCCCACCAGGTCCTCTTACCAGCTAACCCAAAGCTCAAACCAGCTGAGGGGAGCCCTCAGACCCCTATCCAGGATGTAATGAAAATGGCCTTTAAAGTTGCTTTGTCATCACTGAAAACAGGTTACTAAGAATTTAAAGTCCCTCACAGGCTTTTTGGGATACTAACTCCCGTCTTCCCCTCTGCTCTACCTGTTCTACTGCTCAAGATTTGTTGCTAGGAAAATCCCAAACCCCTTTCCCATTATTGTTTTACATCTCTCCTACCTCATTCTCAGATACACGGAGCTGCTCACAGCCACGCGTTCCCCGTCTTCCCCCTCAGTACCAGGCCCACAGAAAAGTCTTAACTGACCTTCTCCAGAAATCTTCACCATGGCTGACTTTAGGACTTTCAGCAAAAGAGTCCCTATAAATGAGTTCAATGTAGGTAAACTTCCTCTTTTCGTGTTGCCCTGTTCTACTAGGCAACTGTCTAAAAAAAATCAGCACTACTAAGCTAGACACCGCCTTAATAGTTTTTCACAAAATATGTGAAGAAGGCCTCTGGCCTTGAGCTGGGGCTTCACAGAGATGGCTACAATTGTAAGATAAAGAAGATACTAACTGGGCTCCATGGTAACAGATGGCAGTGGGAAACAATAAAGGGAATAAAAAGCTCTTCCTCACCCAGGTGTCCTTGAAAAGTTAACTTGCCCAGAACAGAGGAAAGAAACAGAAAAAAACCCTGCTTTTTGTAAACTTCTGCAGGCTGTGAACTTCTGAGCCCCTTCGCTTAAATGTTGGATACAAAATTCTGAAACTACCTAAACTTGGGTATCAGGGGATTAATTGATTACAACAGAAGTAATGCCCCCTAAATCTGGTTGCAACAAAATAGGACTGTTTCCTTGTCTTTGGTACTATCTTAGGTGCCTTGCCTTGTCTGTCCCTACAACAGCATAATTCTATATACTTAAACATTGTTTATGTTTTCATGAAATGGTCAACAGATGTGATTAATTGTGTAATTGTGCAGATGTTTCCCAGAGTGTTCTATCATGACGCAGGTTCATTTGAAGATCAAATAGGGGGGCATAAAACCTGGTTCCACTGGGAACATATATCCCTCACTTTAGCCATCCTATTAGGAATACGAGTTGCTGAAGGGGTGGGCACAAGAACCACTGCCTTGGTCCATGGGACAAAACAAATGACCCAAATAGAAACAGCAATAGACCAAAATTTAAAGATATTATAAACCTACATCACAGCTTTGCAGGAATCTTTAACCTCTCTCTGTGAAGTTGTTTAACAAAACATTCGAGGTTTGGACCTCCACTTCATGAGAAAAGAGGGCCTTTGTTCTGCATTAATGGAAGAATATTGTGTGTATGCCGACAATACTGGAGTTGTAAAAAAATCTATGAGTAAATTAAAAAGATGAATTGAATAGCGTCAATGAGAGACAGAGGCCCAAAAAGGGTGGTTTGAGTCTTGGTTCACACTGTCCCCCTGGTTAACTACGCATTTATCAACCCTGGCCAGTCCAATAATAATCCTCATATTATTGCTAACTCGAAAACCCTGTTTGCTCAACCATGTAATTTATTTTCTCCAAGCACAAATTGGACAAGTTAAACTTATCGTAATACCCCACTAGCAGACATAGAATGTGACACCCCCCCAATGATCACTTTTATGATTAAAAGTAGCCAGAAGAAGACGTGGTGAATGAAAATTTAATAAAATATGTACTTGTCACTTTCTGTTTTTCTGTACGCTAAACAAAACACTGTTGAAATCTTGAGAAATGTTTGCCAATCTTGTTCCCAGAATGTGCTGTCCCTAATTGCCAAACTGCAGAATGTTCTTCCTCACCCGGTTGCACGCAAACTGCCCATTCGCAGTGACACATCAAAAAATCCCCTCCCTGCGCTCTCAAAGGAAAGTATATAAGCTCTGCTTAAGCTATTCTCAGGACTCTCTGCTCTATTCAAGTGAGCTCTGAGCTCCAGCATTCTGGACCCCCAATAAACACTTTGCTACTGCATGAGATAGACTTTTGGTGGTCTCTTCTTCCTACGCTCGCCTGACCTTTATTTGGATGATTGAATATAGAAGAGAACATCAAGTCAAAAAGGTATAGTCGGAAGGATTAGGAATATAGTAGGTAGGTTTAGGAAGAAGAGTGAGTATACGATTTGGACCAAAAGATCTTTAGCAATAGGGTTTCGGTTAGAGAGTGAATGTAAATGTCAGCGTATGTGAAGTGTCAGTCACAATGATGAACTTGGGAAAATATGTAGGAAAGCAAATATCAATAGAGACATTACAAAATCAGGCAAAGTATAAAGCGAGTGATTGGATTAGACATTATCAACAGGGTTGAGTTTCAATATATAATCTTAAGAAGAAACAAATATGTAGTCACAAATAGGATTGACATTTGAGAGCATTAGGCAACCTGGACATGGATGTTTTTAGTAATCCAGGTTCACTTTCTATTTAGCCTTTGGTACAATCATAAGTGTGACTTTTGCATTTTATGTTCAGAATATTACTGTGATAAAACGTATATGTACATCAGGTGACATGAGTATTTCTTCCACCATTTCTGGGAGCAATATTTTGAAGACGTATAAATTAGTATTGGGGGAACAAAGAGGTGTACCCTGTGTCTATGAATATAGAAGTAATGCATGAATTGACAGTACTGTGAATAAATAATATAACTGGTTCCACTTTAAATAATGCATTGAATTGATATCTGAATATATATAAGAAATCTTATATTGATATAGAATCATTCATTCTAATGAGTTATACATCTAATGGTAACATTAGGGATATGTTTTATCATGAAGTGTGTGTGATTTTTCCTTCAAAATTAGTATGGAAATGGAAAATAATGTGTTTGGAAAGAAGTATCATGAAAAGACCAGTGAAGAAACATAAAGGAATACATGTGTTCTGAAGTAGGAAGTGATTGAAAGTGAAACAAATGCACATGATTTTGCTAACTTGTGGATAAAATACACATTCTATGAGGTGCAGAAACTGAATAAATAGTAATGTACCAGTGTTGAATGAAAATGAACGTCAAAATATACATCATGGGGCTAGGGATGTGGCTCAAGCCGTAGCGCGCTCGCCTGGCATGCGTGCGGCCCGGGTTCGATTCTCAACACCACATACAAAACAAAGATGTTGTGTCCGCCGATAACTAAAAAATAAATAATAAAAAATTCTCTCTCTCTCTCTCTCTCTCTCTCTCTCTCTCTCTCGCTCAAAAAATATACATCATGTCCCATAGAAATCTACTTGGATTGATGTTAAACTGGGTCAGTTACTGTAGAAATATTAGGATTTGTATGCACCATTCACTGATGTTAGTTGTCAGTACTAGAAATCCAATATGTATTTCAGGTGGATGAATATTTCTGAGAATCATCTTGTGAAAAGTTGATTATAAATCCACATACATGAATAAGAATGAATTTAGGGAGTGTAAAATAAGACACATATTTTTCAAATTTGAAAAATCTGTAGAGTGTATATATATATATATATATATATATATATATATATATATATACACGCACACACACACACACACACACACAAATATACACACAGAGAAATTAAAAAGTAGCAATATATATGCCAAGCGAAATTCATGTTGAAATATATATCGTCCACAGATCCAAAAAATATTTAATTTACTGAACACGGATTTGTGTATAATGTTGTTCAACTACGAAACTCCCCCATAGGTTGAATTTTCAGTTCCAACAGCGTTTAGGAGGAATGATCTCTTCTCATGATTTGTGTCTGCCAAGTCAGCCACCTCACAAGAATGTACATGTGATACCAGGTAGGATTCTATATGTGTATATAAAAATACATGTGATGAAAAGGCTACAGACAAACGGAGACAGGAATTCACATATTTGTTAAATTTAAAAACACATGGAGAACTATGTCAACAAAAAATTGACTAGATTTATAACTCCTACCCTATGTAATGCAAAAGGCAAGTCAAACTATACACCATGCCTCCTCTGAACTGCATGGATTTCTATTCTGCTTGGGTTATTTTTCTCCATCATATTAGGATTAGTAGTCAGAGTCTAGTAGGGTATGATTTAGTATCAGGGATTCAGTATTTTGAATAGAAAATTAGAAAAAGAATCCAATGTGTATGCAAATATGTGCTACAAAAAAAATCTTCCAACTCTTATCCACAACAATGCCTTGACATTACCTTCACCCCAAGTAAGACACAATTAGAGGAGAAAGGTTAGAAAATATGTGAAAATATGTGAATATCTGTAGTGGAATATACTCTGGTTTTCACAAGTTTGGAGGTGGTAGAGCATTTTCCAAAAGTAAGGGAGAGGGTAAACACTCCAGAAACATGGAGCTCTGTTGGCATAAAGACTTCTTGAGAAACTGCCTTTGAGGTTGGGCACTTGAAATATATGTTGCTGTTAGGAGCTTTAGCTTCCTTTGTAGTGAGACCATCAAAGCTGGGTCTGCATCTATGTGACATGAAGGAATTGTTTTTTTATTTTCCAACGAACCTGAGACAGCAGTTCTGAGTTCTCTCTTTGTAGGTAAACTGTGGCCACTGGGGGCTAAATGTCTCCCCATGTGGACTGTGAAGCCATTTGTTCATTCTCCACTTTTTGTCTTGTTTCTTGCTGTTTCACTGGGACGTTGGTATTTGCTTCATGAAATACAATGAGTTCACCCGACACACAGTGCTGGAGGGAATTCTGTCACGTGTCGTGGGTCATGGTCTGCCGGAGAATGCATGAACCAGGCTTCTATCCAACATAGCTTGTCCCCTTGACCACAGCAACCTGATTCTGAACATTGCCCTGAAAACTCTCCATATAACAAGATGCCTTTACATAGAAGGGTCGGCAGGCTGCACCATGTTAGTCACAAGCCATTTGTAAGTCAATGGCACATCCACATGGTCCCAACACAGATGTTTTATCACACACCTGCCCACCGCTGCTCTAGGCCCACTATTCAGCAGGCTCCAACTTATTAGCATCTCTGTTCTACATAATTTTCATGAATCATACTCAATCAAGGCATTGTCTAGTATACTCATGATCAGCAACAGGATATGCAAAGTTTCTCCAGTGCCACATGTTCATGGGAATTTCAAAAATTTCATGGTATTTGTCTAGCCATTTTTTAAGGTTGAAGTTGGGGGCACTGTGGATTTCAATTCATTCAGGAACCGTTAAATGATGAGGAAGATCATTTCAATGAAATTTGGAGAACTCTCACAGGCAAGGCTTCCCAAAGGGGGCCCAAATGGTCACATGAAGCCAAGCCCATTGAGGTCTACAATGTGAGGACCATGTGTGTTTTGACTCTCAAGTATGGTTGCCAAGTCTTTTAAGAAAAAATCATGTGATATCTTGGTTGAGATTTCCAGTGCTCTGTGGAAAATCACCCTGGGCTTATAACTCAGTTTCCAAATGTGATGCTCATGCGTGGCCTCCTAAAATCCAAACACGATTTCATGTACTACACAAAAATCTTCCCACTCACATCTAGAACAATGCCTCGACATTACCTTCGACCCAAGTAAGACAAAATAAGAAGAGAAGAGTTAGTAAATATGTGAATACATATCTGCAATGGAAAATGATCAGGAGTTCACAACCTTGGAGGCAGTAGAAGAATATCTTTCAGAATAAAATCATGTGATATCCTGGCGGAGATTCCCAGTGGTCGGTCAAATGCCACCCTGGACGTAGATCTCAGTTTCCAAGGGCGACTCTCATGTGTGGCCTCCTTAAATCCCAAAACCATTCATGGCAATACTTCTCTGAGGTCAGTTCTAGATCTCTGTCTCTAAGGGGAATAACACCGGAGTTCAAGCCCAGGTGGACCCAGGCATCTCTTCCATCAGCCACACAAATGACCACAATTAAAACCAAAATACTCCTACATGGCCCTCATCTTCTTCCATATAGACACTCATTATAACCTCTGGCTGTAGGTTTCCATGAGGGGCGCACCCCAAGACATTGTACAAAATAAGCTCACTTGCCCCTCATTTGCCTAAAGTCAGGGTGGCCTGGACACCCTTTCTGTGAAACAGGAGTGGTCAAATAATCTAGCCATTAATACTGCTCTACTTCTCCAATTTGAGTCCTATTGACTGTCATGTATAGATTCTTTATGTGATTTGGAGTCATGAGAAAACCAAAGCACCTATGGGCTAGCCTCTGCAGGGCTTTGAAGAACTCATTTGACCAAAGGATCCCTATTCTCACTTGATGGAGGTCAGGAAGCTAACAGAGGAAGGCAAGAGACTTTATCCACAATGACTGATCTTTTTGCCATTTTGGTTTTGGATGAACACATGGGATCTTTCTTTAGATCCATCAGGTGCTGAGAATCTACAACACAGCCTCACACAGGGCCAAGAGGCTGATTCCGACACATCTATTTGCAAAGCAATTAAGCAAAGAGCCACAGGTGATGCCCATTCATTTGCATTTGAAAACTGTTTTCTTCAGGCTACACAAAGGTGTAGCCTGAGGCAAAGACTTTCCTGACATTCAGGGCAACAGAACAATAGGTAAGCAAAAGGCCCAAAGCAGGGTTTCTCCACTGAGACTTTCCTGGACACACTGATATCAGAGTTTTCTGAGATGCTCGCCATTCCCTTCAGCTATCCTCTACATGCCCATGTCACTCAGCTTGGAGATGATACATATCTTGGACACAATGCCATGAGCCTATTCTTGAGAGTAACCAGAATTCAGGAAGAAATCAGGAACTTAGGAAGATAGTAGGTGTTGCCCATCTGTAAGGCTAGCAGCAGTCCACTCATAAATTTTGCAGGGTGAATGCTGGGAAGATTTCTACTAGACAGGACACATCCATTGATGCATTCTCTTTTCTAAAGTCTACAACCACTAACACAGTGGGATACACAGACATGCAAAAAATCGCCTTGTCAAAAGCCTTACTAGAAACAGTCCACTCCAAACCAAACAAACCGCCTTTCCTACCTATTCTCAGAACAAGAGACTAAACCACAAAATCACACACACACCCACAAACGCACCTCCTTCATTCAAGTAGGTCTGTGACTATCCGGAGTGTCCTCTGACTGGTGGGCCATACTATATTCCCCCGAAAGGCCTGTCCTGTCTCAGATCTGGTCTCCATGCCAAACTCTGAGAAGTTTTCTGGAGCCAGCGGTGAACAACTACCTGCTTTTTCAGGAAATGCCCCTTTTCAGAGCTATCCTGGCATTTGGCAATTCTCATATCAGTAGGTACCAAGGAAGACTTATTCTGTCCTTGGTTATTCCAAACTACAGAGCCCACTGGGAATGGAACTGTGACTGGCTTTTGATGCCTGTCTTTCTGGATCCCAAAGTCAGGGAGTTCCCTCACCAAGGAAGTGAGGTAGGTGGCTTCATTCAGGAACTGAGTGAGTTTACTGCCTTGTGAACCACTTTGTCTTAACAGTTGCTTTCAAGGTTCCCTTGAGATGGAGTCTACTCCTGCTTTCTATGACAGTTTCACAAGTTAGAATGGTATATCAACCATAGGAACCTGGGAACAGCTCTCCACACAGGCCTGGTTTAGTCCATCTTCTCTACATTAAAAAGAGAGAGTCTGATTCAGACACAACCCTTCATTCTGACCAGGTTGTTTGCCATGGAAGATGTCTTTTGCTCTCTCAGGTCCTTCATAGCTGCCTACCTCTACTCCAGGGATCACTTCTACTTGGAACTTTGAGGATCTCAGAAGGTGGAAGATCCCATATCTTTCTGTATTGTAAGAGCAACTCTGTCCCTGCTCTTCTGTAAAGTTAGATTGAGGGAACAGTGTTTGGTTAGGGTTAATAACAGGTTCGATTTGGATTAGGAATCATTCTGCGTGATGAATAATGGTATTGGGAAAGTGCGATATTTACAAGAATATATAGGTAAAATACACGTATGAAAACAGAAATCTAGGTAAGATTTGAAGCCCAGAAGGGCATTGGGACCTTGATTGGGATACTTAGCTTTGAAATACATTCTTCAGAGATGTCTCAGTTAAATCCGTATACAACGGCATAGAACCTTGTACCTTGGATGATTGAATGTCGAAGAGAACATCCAGTCAAAAACCTATAGTCGGTAGGAATAGGAAGAGTGTGGGTAAGTTTAGAAAGAATAGTGATTATAGGATTTGGACGAAATTTTTTTTAGCAATAGCGTTTCGGTTAGAGTGAATGAAAATGTCAGCACATGTGAAGAGTCAGTCACAATGATAAACTGAGAAAATATGTAGAAAAGCAGATAATAATAGAGACATTACAATATCAGGCAAAGTATAAAGTGCGTGATAAGATTAGACATTTTCAACAGGCTTGAGGTTGAGTATAAAATTTAGGAGGAAACAAATACATATTCACCAATAGGATTGACATTGGAGAGCATTAGCTACCTGGATAGGAATGTTTTTAGTAATCCATGCTCACTTTCCATTTAGGCTTTGGTACAATCATAAGTGTGACCTTTGCATTTTGTTTCCAGAATATTACTGTGATAACATGTATATGTAGATCAGGTGACATGGGAGCAAAAATGTGAAGATGTATACATAAGTACTGGGGGTAAAAATAGGTGTACCCTGTGTCTATGAGTATAGAGATAATTCATGAATAGACCATACTGTGAATAAATAGTATAACTGGTTACAACTTTAAATAATGGATTGAATTGATATATGAAAATATACAGTGAATCTTATATTGGTATACATACATTCATTAAAACCAAATATACATGTTATGGTAATATTAGGGTTATGGTTCATCATGAAGGGTTGTGAGCTTTGCTTCAAAAGTGAGTAGGGAAATCGAAAATAGTGTGTTTGGAAAGACGTCTCGTGAAAAGACCAATCAAGAAACATAGAGGAATACATGTGTCCTGAAGCAGGAAGTGATTGAAAATGAAACAAATGCCTATAAATTTGCAAAGTTGTGAAGGAAATATATATCCTATGATGTGCATAAACTTAAGAAATTGCAATGTACCAGTTTTGAATAAAAATGAATTTCAAAAAACACATCATGTCCCATAGGAATCTATTTGCATTAATGTTAGACTTGCTAAGTTACTGTAGAAATATAAGGATTTGTATGCACCATTCACTGAAGATAGTTCTCAGTACTAGAAAACAAATATGCATTTCAGGTGTTTGAGTATTCCTGAGAATAATCTTGTGAAAAGTTGATTATAAATCCACATACATGAATATGAATTAATTTAGGGAGTGTATAATAAGACACATATTTCATATTTTGAAAAATCTGCAGAGTATATATATATATATATATATATATATATATATATATATATATATATACACACACACACACACGCACACACACACACAGACTTTATAAAGTAGAAATATATATGCGAATCAAAATTGACCATGAAATATATATCATCCAAAGATCAGAAATATTTATTTTACTGTACATGAATTTATGTATAAAGTTGTTCAAATAGGACGTTCACCCATTGGTTGAATTTTCAGTTCCAACAGCGTTTATGAAGAGTGAACTATTCTAACAATTTGTATCTGCCAAGTAAGCCACCTCACAAGAATGTACGTGTGATTCCAGGTAGGATTCTATATGTGCATATAAAATTACAGGTGCTGCATAGTCTGCAGAGAAAGGGAGACAAGAATTCACATATTTGTTAACTTTAGAAATACATCTAGAAATATTTCAACAGAAAATTGACTAGATTTATAACTCCTAGCCTACATAATGCAACAGGCAAGTCCAACAATACACCATGCCTCCGTTGAACTGCTTATATTTCTATTCTGTTTGGGTTTTTATACTCCTTCTTATTAGGATTAGTATTCAGAGTCTAGTAGGGTAGTGGTTAGTATCAGGGATACAGTATTTCGAATGAAAATTTTGAAAATGAATCCAATGTGTATGTAAATATGTGCTACACAAAAATCTTCTCACTCTCATCCAGAAAAATGACTTTAGATTACCTTCGCCCCAAGTAAGACACAATTAGAGGAGAAGAATTAGAAAATCTGTGAATACATTTATGCAATGGAAAATGCTCAGGAGTTCACAACCTTGGAAGTGGTAGAGGAGTTTCCATAAGTAAGGGACATGGTAAACACTCCACAAACATGGAGCTCTTCTGGCCTAAAGACTTTCAGAGATACTGCCTCTGAGTTTGGGCACTTGAAATATATGTTGTTTTCAGGTCATTTAGCTTCTTTCTAGTGAGACCATCAAAGCTTGGTCTGCATCTATGTGACCTGGAGCACATGGCATCTTATTTTCCAAAGAACATGAGGCAGCAGTGCTGGTTTCTCTCTTTGTAGGTTAACTGTGGCCACTGGGGACTAATTGTTTCCCCGTGTAGACTGTGTAGCAATTTGTTCATCCTCCACTTTTCATGGTGTTTCTTGCTGCTGCACTGGGAGTTTGGTATTTTCTTCATGAAATACAAGGTCTTCAACTGGGACACAGTGCTGGAGAAAGTTCTGTCACGTGAGTGGGTCAGCATCTGCAGGAGAATGCACCAAGATGCTTCTATCCACATAATTTGCCACCTTGACCACAGCAACCTGATTATGAACATTGCCCTGAATCCTCTCCATATAACAAGATGCCTTTACATAGAAGGGTCTGCTGGCTGCACCATGTCAGTCACATGCTTTGGAATCCAATGGTAGATCCCCATGGCTGTACCACTGATGTTTATAACACACCTGCCCACCACTGCTCTAGGCCCACTACTCAGCAGGCTTCAACATACTGGCATCTCTGTTCTACACCATTTTCAGGAAACCCAGTCAATCAAGGCACTGTCTGGTATACTCATGAACAGCAACAGGACATCCAAAGGTTCTCCAGTGCCACCTGGTCTTGGGAATTTTAAAAATTTCAAGGTATTTATGTAACCATTTTTTCAAGGATTAAGTTGGAGGCATTGTGGGTTTCAATTCATTCAGAAACCATTAAATGTTGAGGAAGCTCATTTCAATGAAAGCTCTGGAGAACTCACACAGGCAAGGATTCCCAAAGAGTGGCCAAAAGGTCACTTGAAGCCAGGCCCATTGAGGTCTACAATGTGAGGTCCATTTGTGTTTTGACTCTCAAATGTGGCTGCCAAGTCTTTCAGAATAAAATCATGTAATTATCTGGCTGAGATTCCCAGTGAACTTTATAAAGCCACGCTGGGCCTAGATCTCAGTTACCAAGGGCGGCTCTCATGCGTGGCCTCCTTAAATCTTAACACAATTCATGGCAATTCTTCTCTGAGGTCAGTTCAAGAACTGAGTCTCTAAGGGGAATCACACCAGAATTTAACCCAGGTGGAACCAGTCATCTCTCACAATTAAAATCTAAACACTCCCACATGGCCCTCATCTTCTTCCATATAGACACTCATCATAACATCTCGCTGGACTTTTCCATGAGGGGCGCAGCCAAAGACAGTTTCCAAAATAAGCTGCCTTGGCCCTCATTTGCCTAAAGTCAGGTTGGCCTGGACCCCCTTCCTGTGAAGCAGGAGTGATCAAATAGGCGTGCCATTAATACTGCTCTGCTTCTCCAATTTGATGCCTACTGACTGTGGGATTTAGATTCTTTTTGTTAATTGGAGGCATGAGAAAACCCAAGCACTATGGGCAAGACACTGAAGGGCTTTGAAGAACCCATTTGACCTAAAGGATCCCTATTCTTACTTGATGGAAGTCAGTACCCTAACAGAGGAAGGCAAGAGACTTCATCCACAATGACTGCTGTTTCGGCCATTTTGATTTTGGATGCACACATGGGATCATTCTTTAGATCCATCATGTGCTTAGAATCTAAGCCACAGCCTCACACAGGGCCGAGGGGCTGATTCAGACACATCCCTTTCCAAAGAAATTAAGCAAAGACCCACAGGAAATGCACATTCATTTCCATTTGAAAACTCTTTTATTCAAGCTTCCAAATGTTTTGGCCTGAGGCAAACACCTTCCTGACATTCAGGGCAACAGAATAATATGTAAGCACAAGGCCCAAAGCAGGGTTTCTCTACTGAGACATTCCTGGTCACACTGATATCAGAGTTTTCTGAGATGCTCGCCATTCCCTTCAGCTATCCAGTACATGTCCATGTCACAGACCTTGGAGGTGGGAATATCTTGGACACAAACCAAGAGCCTATTCTGGAGAGTGGACAGAATTCAAGAAGAATACAGGAACTTATGAAGATATAAGGTGTTGCCCATAGATAAGGCAAGCCACAGTCCATTCATAAACTGAACAGGATGAATGCTGGGAAGCTTTCTACTAGACAGGACACATCCATTGATGCATTCTCTTTTCTAAAGTCTACAACCACTAACATAGTGTGATACACAGACATAGAAACACTCGCATTGTCAAAAAACTTACTAGAATCTGTTCACTCCAAACCAAACAAACCACCTTTCCTACATATTCTCAGAACATGAGACAAAACCACAAACCCCACCCAATCCAGCAAATTTAACTCCTTCCCCCAAGTAGGTCTGTGACTATCCGGAATGTCCTCTGACTGGTGAGCCATACTGAGTACCCCCAAAATGGCCTGTACTGCCCCAGATCTGGTCCCCTTGGCCAAATCTATGAAGTTGTCAGGAGCCAGCCTTGAGCCACTACCTGCTTTCTTAGGAAATGCCACTCTTCAGAGTACTTCTGGCATTTGGCCATCCTCACATAAGTAGGAACGAAGAAAGAATGACTCTGTCCTTGGTAAGTCCAAACAAGTGAGACCACTGAGACTAGGACTCAGACAGGCTCTGCGTCCCTGACTTCCTAGATACCAAGTTCAGAGAGTTCCATCACCAAGAACATGAGGCCAGTTCACTTCTGTCAGCAACTGAATGAGGTCACTGCCTTGGCAATCACTTTGTCCTAACAGTTGCTTCCAAGGGTCCTATGAGATGGAGGCTGCCCCTACTTCCTGAGACACTTTCACAAGTTAGAATGGTTAACCAAACATAGGCTCCCGGGAACAGCTCTCCACTTAGACCTGGTTTGGTCCATCTCCTCTACATTAAGAAGAGAGAGTCTGATTCAGACACAACCCTTCATACTGACCAGGTTGTTTGCCATGAAAGATGGCTTTTGCTTTCTCAAGTCCTTCATCGCTGCCTACAACTTCTCCAGGGATCATTTCTGCATTGACCTTTGAGGTTTTCAGCAGGTGGAAGATCCCTTACATTCCTGTATTGTAAAAACAAATCTGTCCCTGCTCTTCTGAATACTTAGATTGAGGGAACACTGTATGGTTAGGGTTAATAACATGTTCAATTAAAACCAAAACACTCTCACATGGCCCTCATCTTCTTCCATATAGACACTCATCATAACCTTTGTCTGAAGGTTTCCATAAGGGGCCCAGCCTATGTCAGTGTCCTAAATAAGTTCCCTTGCCCCTCATTTGCCTAAAGTCAGGGTTTCCTGGACACACTACCTGTGAACCAGGATTGATCAAATAGGTCTGCCATTAATACTGCTCTGTTTCTCCATTTTGAGGCCTACTGACTGTGAGGTATAGATTGTTTATGTGATTTGGAGTCATGTGAAAACCCAAGCACCTCTGCCGGTCTTCGAAGAACTCATTTGACCCAAAGGATCCCTATTCTTTCTTGATAGAGGTCAGG
The DNA here is from genome assembly GCF_048772815.1 of Callospermophilus lateralis. Taxonomy (NCBI): domain Eukaryota; kingdom Metazoa; phylum Chordata; class Mammalia; order Rodentia; family Sciuridae; genus Callospermophilus; species Callospermophilus lateralis. The sequence goes on along the minus strand of NW_027513519.1, from coordinate 943,888 downwards.
AATCTAGCAGAGGAAGCATGAGGCTTCATCCACAATGACTGAACTTTTTGCCATTTTGGTTTTGGATGCACACGTGGGATCTTTCTTTAGATCCATCAGATGCTGAGAATCTAAGCCACAGCCTCACACAGAGCAAAGAGGATGATTCAGACACATCCCTTTCTAAAGCAATTAAGCAAAGAGCCACAGGTAATGCCCATTAATTTCCATTAGAAAGCAGTTTTTTCTTCAGGCTTAACAAACTGATGGCCTGAAGCAAAGACCTTCCTGACATTCAGGTCAACAGAACAGTAGGTAAGCAAAAGGAATAAAGCAGGGTTTTTCTACTGAGACTGTACTGGTCACACTGATATCTGAGTTTTCTGAGATGCTCCCTATTCACTTCAGCTATCCAGTACATGGCTATGTCACAGAGCTCAGAGGTGGTACATGTCTTGGACAAAAAAACATGAGCCAATTCTGGAGAGTGACCAGAATTCAGGAAGAAAACAGGAACTAAGGAAATAGTAGGTGTTGCCAATCGATAAGGCAAGCCACAGTCCATTGATAAATTGGGCAGGATGTGTAATGGGATGCTTTCTACTGGACAGGACACATGCATTGATGCATTCACTTTTCTAATATCTACAACGACGGAAAAAGTGGAATACACAGACATAGAAACACTCTCCATGTCAAATGACTTATTAAAAACAGTCCACTCAAAACCAAACAAACTGCCTTTTCTACCTATTCTCAGAACATGAGACAAAACCACAAACCCGGAAAAGAGAAGATGGCAGCGAAGGGAGTGCATCAACTCCGTGTACCGCGTCACTGTCAGGGAAAATGATGAGTTAGAATGACTAAAAGCTACCTTGTTAGGAATTTCCAGCAAAATTGGGGTGATCCAAAACCTAGTGGAAGGATTTTCATCCCACGAGAATCAGCTTCGGGGTCTCAAACGCGAGCGATCTGTCCGTACGGAGGGTCACGCTGCTTATTCAGCAAATCGACCTGTGGTTCTAGTCTGCGGCGCGCGCTGGGAAACGACAAGCTAGTGGCACAGAGGTACAGCACTGCTGATTCTGCAGGCTCCTGCCAGCTGTGCATTTGCTGTGCTCAGAGCTGAATTCTGGGTTTGAGACGGGCGAAGGAAACGGTCCACTTCGGTTCTCCACTGCGGTCAGACCACAGAAGAAGCTAGCAGTCACCATCATGGAGAGCTGAAATCACCACCCCTGTTTTCGACTGATCGCAGCTCTTTCAGCTATAGAAGAGGTAATTTCAGGCTGACATTTGCCTGCGTCTCGCAGACAAATTGCTCAGACATAGTGCTAAATAACCCGCGGAAACTGCTTCTTGGAGCCTGCTCCTATCGGAACACGCACCGAGCCCAGAGCGGCCGAGTTCTGGTTCCCGGAGCTGCTCTGGCCCAGGGCTATAGATCCTGCGGAAACTGCTTCTTGGAGTCTGCTCCTGTTGGAGCATGCACCAAGCCTGGAGAGGCCGAATTCTGGCTCCCGAAACTGCTCTGGTGCAGGGATAAAGAACCCGCGGAAACTGCTTCTCCGTCCGGGTCCTGCTGAATACTGTGGAGGCCAAAGGGGCGGAGCAGAGCCGCCGCCCGCGCCCGGAACAGACCCAGCGACCCGCCGGCGTGGTATCACGTCACCCCAACTGGAGTGGGGGCCGAACAGAGCCCCCACCCACGCCTGGAACAGGCCCAGTGACCCGCCGGCGTGGCAGTCACGTCACCCCATTTGGAGTAGAGGCAGAGAAGAGCCGCAGCCCAAGCCTGCAAGGTAGACAGACCTGAGACTGAACGGCGGAACAGGCCCAGTGGTCTACTGGTGTGGTAGACACATCACACCAATTGGAGGAGCGGCAGAGCAGAGCCACCACCCGTGCCCGCAAGGTAGGCAGACCCGCGATGGAATGGCAGATCAGGCCCAGTGGCCTGCTGGTGTGGTAGACACGTCAACCCAATTGGGGAAGGGGCAGAGCAGAGCCGCGGCCCGTGCCCAGAACAGGTCCAGCGACCTCCCAGCGTGGTAGTCACAACACCCCAATTGGAGTAGGGGCAGAGCAGAGCTGCCACCCACGCCTGCAATGTAGGCAGGCCTGTGACCAACTGGCAGAACAGGCCCAGCGGCCTACCAGCGTGATAGACACATCACACCAATTGGAGAAGGGGCAGAGCAGAGCCGCCTCCCGAGCCCAGAACAGGCCCAGTGGCCCACCGGCGTGGCAGTCACGTCACCCCATTTGAAGTAGGTGAAGAGCAGAGCTGCGAACCGCACCTAGCACAGGCCCAGCGACCTGCCAACGTGGTAGTCACGACACCCCAATTGGAGTAGGGGCAGAGCAGAGCCGCCACCCACACCCGCAATGTAGGCAGGCCTGGGACCGACCAGCGGATCAGGCCCAGCAGCCTGCCGGCCTGGCAGACACATCACCACATTTGGAATAGGGGCAGAGCAGAGCCGCCGCCCGTTCCCGCTAGGTAGGCAGACCTGCGAATGACCGGAGGAACAGGCCCAGCGGCCTGCTGGCATGGTAGACACGTCACCACAACTGGAGTAGGGGCAGAACAGAGCCGCCGCCCTCACCTGCAACAGGCCCAGAGGCCCGTCGGCATGGTAGGTACATCACCCCAATTGGAGTAGGGGTAGAGCAGAGCTGCTGCCCACGCCTGGACAGGCCCAGCGACCCACGGGCGTGGTATCACGTCACCCCAATTGGAGAAGGGGCAGAGCAGAGTCGCCGCCCGTGCCTGCAAGGTAGGCAGACCTGTGACCAACCGTCAGAAGAGGCCCAGGGGTTCGCGGGCCTGGTGGACACGTCATACCAATTGGAGGAGGGGAAGAGCAGAGCCGCTGCCTGTGCCTCCAAGGTTGGCAGACCTGCGACCGATCCGCAGAACAGTCCCAGTGGCCCGCCAGCGTGGTAGACAGATCACCCCAATTGGAGGAGGAGCAGAGCTGCCGCCCGCCTCTGCAAGGGAGACTTTTCAACTATACAAGAGCAACATAATTATATAGGGGGATAATTTTAAAACACAACAGTTTCACCAAGCAGAAAGAAACACGAGCAATATGAAAAGACAAAGAAAGAAAGGACCACAAGCAATGCAGGTCAACTCAACTTTAGAAGAGGTAATAGCTGCAGCAGATGGAATGTCAGATAAAGAATTCAGGATATACATGCTGCAGATGTTCTGAAGTCTCAAGGAAGACATTAGACAGCAAAATCAGACAATGAAAGATCACTTCGACCACTTTGACAATGTATTACATAAACAAATCCAAGAGGCAAAAGATCAACTATACAGTGAGATAAAGGTAATAAAAAACAAACAAACAGAAATCCTAGAAATGGAGGAAGCAATAAACCTACTTAAAAACTCAATTGTGAATACTACCAGCAAGGTAGAACACTAAGAAGATAGAACATCAGACAATGAAGACAAAGTATTTCAACGTGAAAAGAACATAGACAGCTCAGCAAGACTGTTAAGAAACCATGAGAAGAACATCCAAGAAATATGGGATAATACAAAGAGACCATACTTAAGAGTCATTGGGATACAGAAAGGTATAGAGGTCCAAACCAAAGGAATGAGCAAACTATTCATTGAAATAATAAGAGAAAACTTCCCAGACTTGAAGAATGAGACAGAATCCCAAATCCTAGAAGCATACAGGACGCTGAATGTGCAAAATCATAAGAGATCCACACCTAGACACATTATAATGAAGATGCCCAACATACAGAATAAGGAGAGAATTGTGAAAGCTACAAGAGAAAGGAAGCAGATTATATTTATGGGTAAACCAATCAGGATAACAGCTGATCTTTCAACACAGACTCTGAAAGCTAGAAGATCCTGGAAAAACATATTTCAAACACTGAAAGAAAATGGGTTTCAACCAAGAATCGTGTATCCAGCGAAATTAAGCTTCAGGATGGAAGATGAATTAAAACATTCCACGATATAAAAAAAAAGTTAAAAGAATTTTCAGCTAGAAAACAATGTCTTCAAAACATCCTCAGCAAAACATTACAGGAAGAGGAAATGTGAAAGAACAATGCAAACCAACAGTTGGGGTTAGGACAGTTAAGGGGGGAAAATAATCAAAAAGGAAAAGAAACCATGTTTAGTAACATAAATATACAAATATGGCTGGAAGAACAACCCATATCTCAATAATAACCCAAAATGTTAATGGCTTAAACTCACCAATTAAGAGACACAGGCTAGTAGAATGGATCACAAGACAAGACCGAATAATATGCTGCCTACAGGAGATGCATTTGATAGAAAAAGACATATATAGACTGAAGGTGAACAGTTGGGAAAAATAATATCACTCATATGGACTTTGGAAACAAGCAGGAGTGTCCATACTCATGTCAAATAAAATAGATTTCAAGCCAAAGTTAATCAAAAGGGATAAAGAGGGACACTACATACTGCTCAAGGGAACCATACACCAACAAGACATAACAATCATAAATATATATGCCCCAAACAATGGTGCAACTATGTTCATCAAGCAAACTCTTCTCAAGATTAAGAGTCTAATAGACCACCATACAATAATCATGGGAGACTTCAACACAACTCTCTCACCACTAGACAGATATTCCAAACAAAAGTTGAATAGGGAAACTATAGAACACAATAAAACAAATAACAACCTAGACTTAATTGATTTATATACAATATACTACCCAACATCAAGCAGTTACACTTTTTTCTCAGCAGCATATGGATCCCTCTCAAAAATAGATCATATATTATGTCACAGGGCAACTCTTAGACAATATAAAGGATTAGGGATAATACCATGCATCTTATCTGATCATAATGGAATGAAACTGAAAATCAACGATAAAAGAAGAAAGGAAAAATCATACATCAGTTGGAGAATGAGCAATAGGTTACTGAATGATCAATGGGTTATAGAAGATATCAAAGAGGAAATTAAAAAATTTTTAGAGATAAATGAAAACACAAACACAACATATCGGAATCTATGGGACACATTGAAAGCAGTTCTAAGAGGAAAATTCATTGCTTGGAGTTCATTCCTTAAAAAAAGAAAAAACCAACAATAAATGATCTCATACTTCATGTCAAAATCCTAGAAAAAGAAGAGCAAAACAACAGCAAAAGAAGTAGAAGGCAAGAAATAATTAAAATCAGAGCTGAAATTAATGAAATCGAAACAAAAGAAACAATTGAAAAGATTGACAAAACTAAAAGTTGGTTCTATGAAAAAGTAAATAAAATCGACAGATCCTTAGCCATGCTAACAAAGAGAAGAAGAGAGAGAAATCAAATTACTAGCATACAGGATGAAAAAGGCAAGATCACAACACACACTTCCAAAATACAGAAGATAATCAGAAACTATTTTGAATCTTTATACTCGAATAAAATAGAAGATAGTGAAGGCAAAAATAAATTTCTTAAGTCATATGATCTGCCCAGATTGAGTCAGGAGGATATTGACAACCTAAACAGACCAATATCAATTGAGGAAATAGAAGAAACCAACAAAAGACTACCAACTAAAAAAAGCCCAGGACTGGATGGGTATACAGCAGAGTTTTAAAAAACCTTTAAAGAGGAACTAATACCAATACTTTTCAAGCTATTTCAGGAAATAGAAAAAGAGGGAGAACTTCCAAACTCATTCTACGAGGCCAACATCACCCTGATTCCTAAACCAGACAAAGACACTTCAAAGAAAAAAAACCAGAGACCAATATCTCTAATGAACCTAGATGCAAAAATCCTCAATAAAATTCTGGCAAAACATATTCAAAAACATATCAAAAAAATTGTGCACCATGATCAGGTAGGATTTATCCCTGGGATGCAAGGTTGGTTCAATATACGGAAATCAATAAATGTTATTCACCACATCAATAGGCTTAAAAATAAGAACCATATGATCATCTCGATAGATGCGGAAAAAGCATTCGACAAAGTACAGCATCCCTTTATGTTCAAAACTCTAGAAAAACTTGGGATAACAGGAACATACCTCAATATTGTAAAAGCAATTTTGCTAAGCCTCAGGCTAGCATCATTCTGAATGGAGAAAAACTGAAGGCATTCCCTCTAAAATATGGAACAAGACAGGGATGCCCTCTCTCACCACTTCTGTTCAACATAGTTCTTGAATCACTGGCCAGAGCAATTAGACAGACGAAAGAAATTAAAGGCATAAAAATAGGAAAAGAAGAACTCAAATTATCACTATTTGCAGATGACATGATTCTATACCTAGCAGAACCAAAAGTGTCTACAGAAAAATGTTAGAGCTAATAAATGAATTCAGCAAAGTGGCAGGATATAAAATCAACACACATAAATCAAAGGCATTCCTGCATATCAGCGACAAATCCTCTGAAATAAAAATAAGGACAACCACTCCATTCACAATATCCTCAAAAAAAATAAATAAATAAAATAAAATACTTCGGAATCAACCTAACAAAAGAGGTGAAAGACTTATACAATGAAAACTACAGAACCCTAAAGAGAGAAATAGAAGAAGATCTTAGAAAATGGAAAAATATACCCTGTTAATGGATAGGCAGAACTAACATCATCAAAATGGCGATATTACCAAAAGTTCTCTATAGGTTTAATGCAATGCCTATGAAAATCCCAATGGCATTTCTTATAGAAATAGAAAAAGCAATAATGAAATTCATAGGGAAAAATAAAAGACCCAGAATCGCAAAAACAATGCTAAACAGGAAGCGTGAATCCGGTGGTATAGCGATACCAGACTTCAGACTATACTACAGAGCAATAGTAACAACAAAAGCATGGTACTGGTATCCAAACAGGCGGGTGGATCAATGGTACAGAATAGAGGACACAGAAACCAATCCACAAAACTACAACTATCTTATATTTGATATAGACGCTAAAAGCATGCAATGGAGGAAGGAAAGCATCTTCAACAAATAGTGCTGGGAAAACTGGAGATACATATGCAACAAAATGAAACTGAATCCCTTTCTCTCGCCATGCACAAAAGTTAACTCAAAATGGATCAAGGAGCCTGATATCAAATCAGAGACATGGCGTCTGATAGAAGAAGAAGTTGGCTACGATCTACATACTGTGGGGTCGGGCTCCAAATTCCTCAATTGGACACCCCTAGCACAACAGTTAATAACTAAAATCAACAAATGGGACTTACTCAAACTAAAAAGTTTTTTTCTAAGCAAAAGAAACAATAAGAGAGGTAAATAGGGAGCCTACATCCTGGGAACATGTCTTTACTCCTCACACTTCAGATAGAGCCCTAATATCCAGAGTATACAAAGAACTCAAAAAATTAGACAACAAGATAACAAATAATCCAATCAACAAATGGGCCAAGGACCTGAACAGACACTTCTCAGAGGAGGACATACAATCAATCAACAAGTACATGAAAAAATGCTCACCATTTCTAGCAGTCAGAGAAATGCAAATCAAAACCACCCTAAGATACCATCTCACTCCAGTAAGATTGGCAGCCATTAGGAAGTCATACAACAACAAGTGCTGGCGAGGATGTGGGGAAAAGGGTACACTTGTTCATTGTTGGTGGGACTGAAAATTGGTACAGCCAATCTGGAAAGCAGTATGGAGATTTCTTGGAAAGCTGGGAATGGAACCACCATTTGACCCAGCTATTCCCCTTCTTCGTCTATTCCCTAAAGACCTAAAAAGAGCATGCTACAAGGATACTGCTACATCGATGTTCATAGCAGCAAATTCACAATAGCAAGACTGTGGAACCAACCTAGAAGCCCATCAATAGACGAATGGATAAAAAAATGTGGCATTTATACAGCAGAATACAACAGTCACTAATATGGTATTATGTAAACATTGTGAATGTGTAACTGATGTGACTCTGCAATATGTATTTGGGGTAAAAATGGAAACGCATAACTCACTTGAATCAAATGTATGAAAGATGAAAAAAATAAAAATTAAAAAAAATGTGTCATTTATACACAATGGAGAATTACTCTGCATTAAAAAATGACAAAATCATAGAATTTGGAGGGAAAAGGATGGCATTAGAGCATATTATGCTAAGTGAAGCCAGACAATCCCTGAAAAACAAATGCCAAATGTCTTCTTTTATATAAGGAGAGTAACTAAGAACAGAGTAGGGACGAAGAGCATGAGAAAAAGTTTAACATTAAACAGGGATGAGATTTGGGAGGGAAAGGGAGGGAGAAGGGATATTGCATGGAAATGGAAGGAGACCCTTAGGGTTATACAAAATTACATACAAGAGAAGTGAGGGGAAAGGAAAAAATAATACAAGTGGGAGATATGAACTGCAGTAGAGGGGGTAGAGATAGAAGAGGGGAGGGGAGGGGAGGGGAGGAGGAATAGTATAGATTGGAAAGGCAGCAGAATATAACAGACACCAATATGGCAATATATATATATATCAATGCAACTGTAACTGATGTGATACTGCAATCTGTATATGGGGTAAAAATGGGAGTTCATAACCCACTTGAATCAAAGTGTGAAATATGATATATCAAGAACTATGTAATGTTTTGAACAACCAACAATAAAAAAAAATAAAAAAAGAAGAAAAAATTAAAAAAAAATAAAAAAAATACCCCACAAACCCACACCCACACGCACAAAGGCACCTCCTTTACCCAAGTAGGTCTGTGACTATCCGGAGTGTCCTCAGACTCATGGGCCATACTATGTTCCCCCGAAATGGCCTGTACTGTCTCAGATCTCGTCTCCTTTACCAACTCTGTAAAGGTGTCAGGAGCCATCGGTGAGTCACTACCTTCTTTCCCAGAAAAGGCCCCTCTTTAGAGCTTTCCTGGCATTTAGCCATCCACACATCAGTATGTACCAAGAAAGACTTACTCTGTCCTTGGTAAATCCAAACAAGTGAACACACTGGGACTGGGATTGTGACTGGCTCTGGGTTCCTGGCTTCCTGAATCCCAAGTTCAGAAAGTTCCATCACCAAGAAAGTGAGGTAGGGCACTTCCTTCAGGAACTGAATGAGGTCACTGCCTTGGCAACCACTTTGTCCTAAGAGTTGCTTCCAAGGGTTCCATGAGATGGAGGCTGCACCTACTTCCTGTGTCACATTCACAAGTTAAATGGTATATCAACCATAGGCACATGTTAACAGCTCTCCACACAGGCCTGGTTTGGTCCATCTTCCCTACATTAAGAAGAGAGAGGCTGATTCAGAAACATCCCTGCATCCTGACCAGGTATTTTGCCAAGGAAGATGACTTTTTCTCTCTCAGGTCGTTCATAGCTGCCTACATCTTCTCCAGGGTTTATTTCTGAATGGAACTTGAGGATCCCCTACCTTCCTGTTTTGTAAGACCAACTCTGTCCCTGCTTTTCTTTAAAGTTAGATTGAGGGAACAGTGCATGGTTAGGGTTAATAACATGTTCGATTTGGGTTAGTAATCATTCTGTGGGATGAATAATGGTATTGGGAACCTACGATGTTTACAAGAATCTATATGTGTAATATAAGTATGAAAACGGAAATCTAGGTAAGATTTGAAGCCCTGATGGGCACTGGGCCCTTGTTTGGGATACTTAGCTTTGAATTATTTCTGCAAAAATGTCTCAGATAAATTGATATACAATGGCATAGGACCTTGTACCTTGGATGACTTAATGATGAAGAGAACATCCAGTCAAAAACGGATAGGACCAAAAGTTCTTTAGATATAGGGTTTTGGTTAGAGAGTGAATGTAAATGTCAGCATATATGAAGAGTCAGTCAGAGTGATGAACTGGGGAAAATGTGTAGGAAAGCATATATCAATAGAGACATTAGGAAATCAGGCAAAGTACAAAGTGATTGATAGGATAAGACATTTTTAACAGGGTTGAGTATGAATATATAATCTTAGGAAGAAACAAATATGTAGTCACCAAAAGGAATGATATTTGAGATTATTAGTGAATCAGGACATGGATGTTGTTAGTAATACATGTTCACTTTCAATATAGGCTTTGGTACAATCATAAGTGTGACCCTTGCATTTTGTGTCAGGAATGTTACTGTGATGAAATGCATATGTATATCAGGTGACTAGAGTATTTCTTCCACCATTTCTAAAAGCAATATATTAAAGACTTTTAAATTAGTATTGGGGATACAAATAGGTATACTCTGGGTCTATGAATATAGAGATGATGTCTTAATAGACCATACTGTGAATAAATAATATAACTGGTACAAACATTAAATAATAGATTGAATTGATATCTGAAAATATATAGGAAATCTTATGTTGATATACATACATTCATTCCAACCAGTTATACATCTAATGGTAATATTAGCATTACGGTATATCATGAAGAGTGTGTGAGTTTTGCTTCAAAAGTGATTATGGAAATCAAAAATAATGTGTTTGGAAAGAAACTCATGAAAAGAACAGTCAATAAACATGGAGTAATACATGTGTTATGAAGTAGGAAGTGATTGAATGTGAACCAAATGCCTGTAAATTTGTGAAATTGTGGATGAAAGGATATATTCTATAATGTCCATTAACTGAAAAAATAGTAATGTACCAGTGTTGAATAAAAATGAACTTCAAAATACACATCATGTCCCATAGGTGTCTACTTGCATTGATGTTAAACTGGGTCAGTTACTGTAGAAATATTAGGATTTGTAAACACCATTCACTGAATTTCGTTTTCAGTACTAGGAAAAAAATAGGTATTACAGGTGGATGAATATTTCTGAGAATATTCTTGTGAAAAGTTGATTATAAATCCACATACATGAATACGAGTGGATTTAGGGAGTCTATAATAAGGCTCATATATTGTATATTTTTGAAAATCTTGAGAGTAGATATGTATATCTATATAGATAGATAGATAATTAGATAGATACATACATACACAGACATTAAAATATAGCCATATATATGCCATTCAAAATTTATCATGAAATACATATCATCCACATTTCCAAAAATATTCATTTTACTGAACATTCATTTATGCATAATATTGTTCATCTAGGAAATTCACCGATAGGTTGAATTTCCAGTTCCATCAGTATTTAGAGGGAGTGATCTCTTCTCACAATTTGTATCTTCCAAAATAAGCGAGCTCACAAGAATGTACGTGTGACACCAGGTAGAATTCTAAATATACATGAAAAAATACATGTGATGAATAGGCTACAGAGAAAGGGAGAAATTTACATATGTGTTATCTTTAAAAACTCATGGAGAAGTATTACAATGAAAAGTTGACAAGATTTATAACACATAACCTTGATAAAGCAGAAGGCAAGTCCAAGTATCCACCATGTCTCCTATGAAAGGCCTGTATTTCTATTCTTTTGGTTTCTTTTTCTCCATCATTTTAGGGTTAGTAGTCAGAGTCTAGTAGGGTATGGGTTATTGACAGGGATACAGTATGTCAAATGGAAAATAGGAAAAAGGAATCTAATGTGTATGCAAATATGTGCTACACAAAAATCTTCCCACTCTCATCCAGAACAATGCTTTGACATTACATTCGCCCCAAGTAAGACACAATTAGTGGAGAAGAGTTAGAAAATTTGTGAATACATATGTGAAAAGGAAAATGCTCAGCAGTTCACAACCTTGTAAGAGGTAGAAGAGTTTCCAAAAGTAAGGGAGAGGGTAAACACTCCACAAACCTGGAGCTCTGCTGGACTAATGACTTTTTGAGAAACTGCCTCTGAGTATGGGCACTTGAAACATATGTTCTTTTCAGGAGCTTTAGCTTTCTTTGTAGTGAGACCATCAACGCTGGGTCTCCATCTATGTGACCTGGATGACATGATTTCTTATTTTCTAGTGAGCATGAGGCAGCAGTGCTGAATTCTCTCTTTGTAGGTTAACATTGGACACTGGGGTCTAAGTATCTAACCGTGTGGTCTGTAAAGCCATTTGGTCATCCTCCACTTTCGTGGTGTTTCTGACTGCTGCACTGTGAGTTTGGTATTGGCTTCATGAAATACAAGGAGTTCAACTGGAACACAGTGCTGGAGGGAGTACTCTCACGTGTGGTGGATAGGGGTCTGCAGGAAAATGCACAAATGAGGCTTAAATCCCACATAGCTTTTCAACTTGACAATAGCAACCTGATTCTGAACATTGGCAGGAATCCTCTCCATATAACAATATGCCTTTACATAGAAGGGTCTGCTGGCTATACCATGTCAATCACAAGTGATTTGGAAGCCAATGGCAAATCCAAGTGGCCCCACCACAGATGTTTTTTCACACACCTACACTCCACTGCGTAGGCCCACTAGTCTGCAGGCTCCAACTTTCTGGCATCTCTGTTCTACACAATTTTTATGAAAGCCAGTCAATCAAAGCACTGTCTGGTACAATCATGATCAGCAACAGGAAATCCAAAGGTTCTCCCTTGCCACCTGGTCATAGGAATTCTAAAAAATTCATGGTATTTATCTAGATATTTTTTAATGATGATGTTGGAGGCACTGTGCGATTCAATTTATACAGGAACCATTAAATGGTGAGGAAGATCATTTCAATGAAAGCGCTGGAGAACTCTTACAGGCAAGGCTTCCCAAAGAGTGGCCAAAAGGTCACATGAAGCCAGGCCCATTGACGACTACAATGTGACTTCCATGTGTGTTTTGACTCTCAACTATGGCTGCCAATCTTTCAGAATAAAATCATATATATCTTGGCTGAGATTCCCAGTGCTCTATGGAAAGCCACCCTTGTCCTAGATCTCAGTTTCCAATCGCGAATCTCATGCATGGCCCCCTTAAATCCCAACACAATTCATGGCAATACTTCTCTGAGATCAGTTCCAGAACTCAGTCTCTAAGGGGAATCAAAAAAGAGATCAAGCCCAGGTAAACCCAGGCTTCTCTTCCAACTGCCACACAAATGACGACAATTGAAACCAAAACACTCCCACACGGCCCTCATCCTCATTTATATAGACACTAATCAAAAGCTCTAGCTGGAGGTTTCCATGAGGGGCGCAGCCCAAGACAGTGTCAAAAATAATCTCCCTTGCCCCTCATTTGCCTAAAGTCAGGGTGGCCTGGACAACCTTCCTGTGAACCAGAAGTGATCAAATAGGCCTGCCATTAATACTTCTCCACTTCTCAATTTTGAGGCCTACTGACTGTAGGGTACAGATTCTTTGTGTGAATTGGAGTCATGAGAATACCCAAGCACCTATTGTCTAGTCTCTGCATGGCTTTGAAGAACTCATTTGACACAAAGGATCCCTATTCTCACTTGATGGAGGTCAGGAATCTTACAGAGGAAGGCGAGAGACTGCATCCACAATGAATGATCTTATTTCCATTTTGGTTTTGGATGCACACATGGGATATTCCTTTAGATACATCAGGTTCTGATAATATAAGCACAGCCTCAAACAGGGCCAAGAGGATGGTTCCGACTCATCCCGTTCCAAAGCAATTAAGCAAAGAGCCACAGGTGATGCCCATTCGTTTCCCTTTGAAAACTGTTTTCATCAGGCTTCACAAAGGGGTGCCCTGAGGCAAATACTTTCCTGACATTCATGGTAACATAAAAATAGATAATCAAATGGTTCAAAGCAGGGTTTCTCCACTGAGACTTTACTGGTCACACTGAAATCTGAGTTTTCTGAGATGCTCACCATTCCCTTCAGCTATCTAGTACATGGCCATGTCACAGAGCTTGGAGGTGGTACATATCTTGGACACAAAACCATGAGCCTATTCTGGAGAGGGGCCAGAATTCAGGAAGAATACAGGAACTTAGGAAATTAGTAGGTGTTGCCCATGGAAAAGACAAGCCACAGTCCATTCATAAATTGGGCAGGTTGAATGCTGGGAAGCTTTTAACTAGACAGGACACATCTATTGATTCATTCTCTTTTCTAATGTCTACAACCACGGACACAGTGGAATTGAGAGACATAAAAACACTTGCCTTGTCAAACAACTTACAAGAAACAATTCACACCAAACCAAACCAACCACCTTTTTTACCTATTCTCAGAACATGAGGAAAAACCACAAACACCCATACCCACAAATGCACCTCCTTCCCCCAAGTAGGTCTGTGACTATCTGGAGTGTCCTCTGACTGGTAGGCCATAAAATTTACCCAGAAATGGCCTTTCCTGTATCAGATCTGGTCTCCTTGGTCAAGTCTGTGAAGTTGTCAGGAGGCAGTGATGAGCCAATTTTTGTCCTCTCAGGAAAGACCCCTCTTCAGAGCTTTCTTGGTATTTGGACACCCTTACATCAGCAGGTACCAAGAAAGACTGACTCTGTCCTTGGTAAATCCACAGAAGTGAGCACACTGGGACTGGGACTGGGACTGGCTCTGGGTGCCTGGCTTCCTGGATCCCAAATTAAGAGAGTTCCATTACAAAGGAAATAGGTCAGGTCACTTCCATCAGGAACTGAATGAGGTCACTGCCTTGGCAACCACTTTGTCCTAACAGTTGCTTCCTAGCATCTCCTGATATGGAGGCTGCCCCTACTTCATGTGATACTTTCACATGTTAGAATAGTATAGAAACAAGAGTCACCTGGGAACAGCTCTCCACACAGGCCTGGTTTGGTCCATCTTCCCTACATCAGGAAGAGAGAGGCTGACTCAGACACATCCTTTCATCCTGATCATGTTGTTTTTCATGGAATATGACTTTTGCTCTCTCAGGTTCTTTATAGCTGCCTTCATCTTCTCCAGAGATCATTTCTGCATGGACTTTTGAGGTTCTCAGTAGGTGGAAGATCCCCTACCTTCCTGTATTGTAAGACCAACTCTGTCCCTGCTGTTCGGTAAAGTGAGATTGAGGGAACAGTGTATGGTTAGGGTTAATAGCATGTTCGATTTGGGTTAGGAATCATTCTGCTGGATGAATAATGGGATTGGGAACCTGCGATATTTATAAGAATATAGACATGAAATATAAGTATGAAAACAGAAATCTAGGAAAGATTTTAATCCCAGAAGGGCATTGGGCCCTCAATTGGGATACTTAGCTTGAATTATGTCCTGCAACAAGGTCTCAGATAAACTGATATAAAATGGCATAGGACCCTATACCTCGGATGATTGAATGTAGAAGAGAACATCCAGTCAAAAATGGATAGTCTGTAGGATTATGAAGATAATCAGTAGGTTTAGGAAGAATAGTGAGTCTAGTAGTTGGACCAAAAGTTCTTCAGCTCTAGGGTTTCGGTTAGAGAATGAATGTAAATGTCAGCACATGTGAAGAGTCAGTCAAAATGATGAACTGGGGAAAATATGTAGGAAAGCAGATATCAATAGAGACATTACGAAATCAGGCAAAGTATATAGTGAGTGATAGGATTAGACATTTTCAACAGGGTTGAGGTTGAATATATAATCTTAGAAAGAAACAAATATGTAATCACCATTAGGATTCATATTTGAGAGCATTAGGCAATCTGGACATTATATTGTTAGTATTCCATGGTCACGTTCCAGTTAGGCTTTGGTAAAACCATAAGTGTGACCTTTGCAATTTGTGTCCAGAATATTACTGTGATAAAATGTATATGTAGATCAGATGACCTGAGTATTTCTTTCACCATTTCTGGGAGCAATATTTTGAAAACTTATAAATTAGTACTGGGGATACTAATAGGTTTACCCTGTGTTGATGAATGTAGAGATGATGCATTAATAGACCACACTGTGAATAAATTATATAACTGGTTCCAAATTTAAATAATGGATTGTGTTGATTTCTGAAAATATATGGGAAATCGTATATTGATATACATACATTCATTCCAACCAGTTATATATCTAATGGTAATATTAGGGTTACCGTTTATCATGAATAGTGTGTGAATTTTGCTTCAAAAATAATTATGGAATCGAAAATAATGTGTTTAGAAAGAAGTCTAGTGAAAAGACCAGTAAAGAAACATGGAGGAATATTTGTGTTCCGAAGGAGGAAGTGATTGAAAGTGAACCAATTGTTTACAAATTTGTGAACTTGAGAATGAAAGAATATATCTTATGATGTTCACAAACTGAAGAAATAATAATGTACCAGGTTTGAATGAAAATGAACTTTAACAAACACAACATATCCCATAGGAATCTACTTGCATTGATGTTAAACTGGGTCAGTTACTGTAAAAATATTGGGATTTATAAGCACCGTTCCCTGAAGTTAGTTTTCAGTACTAAGAATCAAATATGTATTTCAGTGGATGTATATTTCTGAGAATAATCTTGTGAAAAATTGATTATAAATCCACATACAGGAACATGAATGAATTTAGGCAGTGTATAATAAGACACATATGTTTTATATTTTGGAAAATCTGGAGACTATATATATATATATATATATATATATATATATATATATATATATAGACACACAAACACACACGTATTATAAATGTAGCAATATATATGCCAATTGAAATTCATCACGAAAACTAACTCATCTGCATATCCAAAAATATTCATTGTACTGAACATGGATGTATGTATAATGTTGTTCATCAAGGAAGCTCACCCATGGGTTTAATTTTCAGTTCCAACAGCATTTAGGAGGAGTGATCTCTTCTCACAATTCATATCTGCCAAGTCAGCCACCTCACAAGAATGTACGTGTGAAACCAGGTAGGATTCTATTTGTGCATATAAAAATACATGTGCTTAACAGGCTACACAGAAAGGGAGGAGGAATTCACGTATTTGTTAACTTTAAAAACACATGGAGAATTATTTCAACAAATAATTGACTAGATTTATAACTCCTACCTCATGTCATGCAAAAGGCAAGTCCAACTATACACCATGACTCTTCTGAACTGCTTGTATTTCTATTATTTTTGGGTTATTTTTCTCATCATATTAGTATTAGTAGTCAGGGTCTAGTAGGGTATGGGTTAGTGTCAGGGATTCACTATAATGAATGGAAAATTTGAAAATGAATCCAATGTGTATGAAAATATGTGCTACAAAAATATCTTCCCCCTCTCATCCAGAACAATGACTTGACATTACCTTAGCCCCAAGTAAGTCACAATTAGAGGAGAAGAGTAAGAAAATCTGTGAATACATATATGGAATGTAAAATGCTCAGGAGTTCACAACCATGGAGGTGGTAGAGGAGTTTCTAAAAGTAAGGGACAGGGTATACACTCCACAAACATAGAGTTCTGCTGGCCTAAAGACTTCCAGAGGAACTGCCTCTGAGGTTGGGCCCTTGAAATATATATTGTTGTCAGGAGCTTTAGCTTCCTTTGTAGTGAGACCGTCAAAGCTGGGTCTGCATCTATGTGAACTGGAGGACATGGTACCTTATTTTCCAATGAACCGGAGGCAGCAGTTCTGAATTCTCTCTTTGTAAGTCAACTGTGACCAGTGGGGGCTAAGTGTCTCCCCGTGTGGACTGTGAAGATATTTAGTCATCCTCCATTTTTCGTGGTGTTTCTTGCTGCTGCACTGGGAGTTTGCTATTTGCTTCACGAAATACAAAAAGTTCAACTGGGACACAGTGCTGGAGGAAGTTCTGTCATGTGTGGTGGGTCAGGTTCTGCAGGAAAATGCACCAACCAGGCTTCTAACCCACATAGCTTGCCCCCTTGACCGTAGCAACCTTATTCGAAACATTGCCCTGAAACCTCTCCATATAACAAGATGCCTTTATATAGAAGGGTCTGCTGGCTGCACCATGTCTGTCTAAAGTCATTTGAAAGTCAATGGCAGATCCACATGGCCCCACCATAGATGTTTTATGACACACCTGTCCACCACTGCTCTAGGCCCATTACTCAGCATTCTCCAACTTACTGGCATCTCTGTTCTACACCATTTTCATGAAACCCAATCAAGGCACTGTCTGGTATACTCATGATCACTAACATGACCTCCAAATGATCTCCAGTGCCACCTGGTCATGGGACTTTCTAAAAATTCATGGTATTTATCTAGCCATTTTTCACTGATGAAGTTGTTGGCACTGTGGGTTTCAATTTATTCAGGAACTATTAAATGTTGAGAAAGCTCATTTCAATGAAAGTTCTGGAGATTTCTCACAGGCAAGCTTCCCAAAGAGTGGCCAAATGGTCACATGATGCCAGGCCCACTGAGGTCTACAATGTGAGGTACATGTGTGTTTTGTCTCTCAACTATGGCTGCCAACTCTTTCAGAATAAAATCATGTGATATCCTGGCTGAGATTCCCAGTGCCCTGTGGAAAGCTTCCCTGGGTCTAGATCTGTTTCCAAGGGCGACTCTCATGTCTGGCCTCCAGAAATCCCAACACAATTCATAGCAATACTTCTCTGAGGTCAGTTCCAGAACTCAGTCTCTAAGGGGAATCACACCAGAGTTCAAGCCCAGGTTGACTCAGTCATCTCTTCCATCCGCCACACAAATGACGACAATTAAAACCAAAACACTCCCACATGGCTCTCATCCTCTTCCAAATAGACACTCATCATAACCTCTTGCTGGAGGTTTCCATGAGGGTCGCAGCCCAAGACAGTGCCCAAAATAAGCTCCCTTGCTCCTCATTTGCCTAAAGTCAGGGCTGCCTGGACACCGTTCCTGTGAACCAGGAGTGATCAAATAGGCCTGCCATTAATACTGCTACACTTCTCCTCTTTGAGGCCTTCTTACTGTGGGGTTTAGATTCTTCATTTTTTTTTAATTTTTGGAAATTTAATTGGAAAGTTAAAAAAATGTATTGCAGAATATTAAATTTCTTATGGAAAAGACTTCATCTTGTTTGTGAAGGAAACCTTGATGCCTTGCCATTCTGGTTATATGGAGACACTCAAAATTTTCTGTTACAAACTACATGGATGAATGGTACAGCACATAGTTTTTTAAAACTGAAAGGCAGATAACAGCAAGTTAGATAACAAATAAAAGACAATTTTATTAAAAAAATAAAGTTGTAAAATGACTCAAATATACGAAATTCAATTTCTTTTTTTCTTTTTTTTTTGGTTGTTCAAAATATTATAAAGCTCATGATATATTATCTTTCATACATTTGACTCAATTGGGTTATGAACTCCCATTTTTACCCCAAATACAAATCGCAGAATCACATTAGTTACACACTCACGTTTTTACATAATAGCATATTAGTGATTGTTGTATTCTGCTACCTATCTTATCCCCTACAATCCCCCCGCCCTCCCCTCACATCTTTCTTCGCTACCTCATCTGCTGTTGTTCAATTCTCTCCCTTTTCCCCCTCTTTCCCCTCACAACCTCTTATATGTTATTTTGTGTAACATTGAGTGTCTCCTACCTTTTCCATATGCTTTCTCTTCTCTCTCCCTTTCTCTCCCCCCACTCATCTCTGTTTAGTGTTAATATTTTTCTCATGCTCTTCCTCCCTGTTCTGTTCTTATTTGCTCTCTTAATATAAAACTAAACATTTGGCATTTGTTTTTTTAAGGATTGGCTAGCTTTGTTTAGCATAATCTTTTCTAATGCCACCAATTTCCCTGCAAAGTCTATGGTTTTGCATTTTTTACTGCTGTGTAATACTCTATTGTGTATAGATGTCACATTTTTTTATCCATTCGTCTTTTGAAGGGCATCTAGGTTTGTTCCACAGTCTAGCTATTGTGAATTGTGCCACTATGATCATTGATGTGGCAGTATTCCTATAGTGCGCTCTTTTAAGATCCTCAGGGAATAGTCTGAGAAGGGCGATAGCTTTGTCAAATGGTGGATCCATTGCCAGCTTTCCCAGGAATCTCCATGCTGCTTTCCAAATTGGCCTCACCAATTTGCAGTCCCAACAGCAGTGTACAAGTGTACCCTTTTCCCCACATCCTCGCCAACACTTATTGTTGTTTGACTTCATAATGGCTGCCAATCTTACTGAAGTGGGATGGTATCTTAGGGTGGTTTTGACTTGCATTACTCTGACTGCTAGAGATGGTGAGCATTTTTTCATGTACTTCTTGATTGATTGTATGTCCTCCTCTGTGAAGTGTCTGTTCAGGTTCTTGGCCCATTTGTTGATTGGGTTATTTGTTATCTTATTGTTTATTATTTTGGGTTCTTTGAATATTCTGGATATTAGGGCTCTATCTGAAGTCTGAGGGGTAAAAAATTGTTCCCAGGATGTAGGCTCTCTATTTACCTCTCTTATTGTTTCTCTTGCTGAGAAAAAAAAACTTTTTAGTTTGAGTAAGTCCCATTTGTTTATTCATGTTTTTAACTCTTGGGCTATGGGTGTCCTATTAAGGAATTTGGAGCCCGACCCCACAGTATGTACATCGTAGCCAACTTTTTCTTTTATCAGACGCAGTTTCTCTGATTTTATACCTAGCTCTTTGATCTATTTTGAGTTAACTTTTGTGCATGGCGAGAGAAAGGGATTCAGTTTCATTTTGTTGCATATGGATTTCCAATTTTCCCAGCACCATTTGTTGAAGATGCTATCCTTCCTCCATTTCATGTTTTTAGCCCCTTTATCAAATATAAGAAAGTTGTAATTTTGTGGATTGGTTTCTGTGTTCTCTATTCTGTACCATTGATCCACCTGCCTGTTTTGGTACCAGTACCACGCTGTTTTTGTTACTATTGCTTTGTAGTACAGTTTGAATTCTGGTATCGCTATACCTCCAGATTCACACTTCCTGCTTAGAATTGCTTTCACTATTCTGGTTCTTTTGTTTTTCTATATGAAATTTATGATTGCTTTATCTATTTCTAAAAGAAATGCCATTGGGATTTTGACTGGCATTGCGTTTAACCTGTAGAGAACTTTGCGTAATATCGCCATTTTGATGATGTTAGTTCTGCCTATCCATGAACAGGGTACATTTTTAAATCCTCTAACATCTTATTCAATCTCTCTCTTTAGGATTCTGTAGTTTTCATTGTATAAATCTTTCAACTCTTTTGTTAGGCCGATTCCCAAGTGTCTTATTTTCTTTGAGGATATTGTGAATGGAGTGGTTTTCCTCATTTCCATTTCAGAAGTTTTGTTGCTGATACACAGGAATGCCTTAGATTTATGCGTGATCATTTTATATCCTGCCACATTGCTGAATTCAATAATTAACTCTAGCAGTTTCTTTGTAGACCCTTTTGGGTCTGAAAAATATATTATCATGTCATCCACAAATAGCGATAATTTAAGTTCTTCTTTTCCCATTTTTATGACTTTAATTTCTTTTGCCTGTCTAATTGCTCTGGTTAGTATTTCAAGAACTAAATTGAATAGAAGTGGTGATAGAGGGAATCCCTGTCTTGCTCCAGATTTTAAAGGGAATGCCTTCAGTTTTTTTCCATTTAGGATGATGCTAACCTGATGTTTAGCATATATAGCTTTTACCATGTTGAGGTAAGTTCTGTTATTCCTAGTTTTTATAGTGTTTTAAACATAAAGAAATGCTGTACTTTGTCGAATGCTTTTTCTGCATCTATCGAGATGATCACGTGGTTCTTGTCTTTAAGTCTATTGATGTGGTGGATTACATTTATTGATTTCCGTATATTGAACCAGCCTTGAATCCCAGGGATGAATCCTACTTGATCATGAAGCACAACTTTTTTGATATGCTTTTGTATTCAATTCGCTAGGATTTTATTGAGAATTTTTGCTTCCAAGTTTATTAAAGATATTGATCTGTAGTTTTCTTTCTTTGAAGGTTCTTTGTCTGGTTTGGGGATCAGAGTGATGTTGGCCTCTTTGAATGAACTTGGAAGAACTCCTTCTTTTTTTATTTATTGAAATAGCTTGAAAATTATTGATATTAATTCTTCTTTGAAGGTTTTGTAGAACTCCACTGTATACCCATCCCGTCCAGGGCTTTTTTTGGTTGGTGGTCTTTTAACGGTTTCTTCTATTTCTTCCTTTGTTATTGGTCTATTTAAATTGTGTGTGTGTTCCTGACTCAATCTGGGCAGATCATATGACTTAAGAAATTTATCAATATCTTCATTATCTTCTATTTTATTGGAATATAGGGTTTCCAAACACTTTCTAATTATCTTCTGTATTTCTGTAGTGTCTGTTGTGATATTGCCTTTTTATCCCATATGTTAGTAATTTGAGTTTTCTCTCTACTTCTCTTTGTTAGCATGGCTAAGGGCCTGTCGATCTTATTTATTTTTCAAAGAACCAACTTTTATTTTTTTTCAATTTTTTCAATGTTTGTTTTTGTTTCAATTTCATTGATTTCTCCTCTAATTTAAATATTTCTTGTCTTCTACTACATTTGCTGTTGTTTTTCTCTTCCTTTTCTAGGATTTTGAGATGTAGTGTGAATTCATTGATTTGATTTTTTTTCTTTTTTTGAAGTAAGAATTCCAAGAAATGAATTTCCCTCCTAAAACTGCTTTCATTGTTTCTCATAGAATCCACTATGTTGTGTCTGTATTGTCATTTGTCTCTAAGAATTTTTTTACTTCCTCCTTTATGTCTTCTGTAACCCATTGATCATTCAGTAACATATTGTTCATTTTCCATGTGATGTAGAATTTTTCCTTCCTTCTTTTATCATTGATTTCAAGTTTCATTCCATTATGATCAGATATGGTGCATGGTATTATCTCCATACCTTTATATTTACTAAGAGTTTCCCTATGGCATAATATATGGTCTATATTTGAGTAGGATCAATGTGCTGCTGAGAAGAACGTGTATCCACTTGATGACGGTTGATATATTCTATATATGTTGGTAAAGTCTAGGTTATTGATTGTGGTATTGAGTTCTATAGTTTCTTTATTCAGGTTTTGTCTAGAGGATCTGTGTAATGGCAAGAGCTGTGTGTTAAAGTCACACAGAATTATTGTGTTAAAGCCTATTTGACTCTTGAACTTGAGGAGAGTTTGCTTTATGAACTTTGAAGCACCATTGTTTGGTGCATACAAATTGATAATTGTTATGTCTTGTTGGTGAATTGTTCCTTTTAACAGTATATACTGTCCTTCTTTATCACTTTTGATTAACTTAGGTTTGAAGTTGATTTTATTCGAAATGAGTATGGTCACTCTTGCTTGCTTCCTAGGGCCAACAATGGCTGCCAATTCGTTCAGAATTAAATCATGTGATATCCTGGCTGAGATTCCCATTACTCTGTAGAAAGCCACCTTGGGCCTAGATCTCAGTTTCAAAGGGCGACTCTCATGCATGGCCTCCTAAAATACCAACACAATTCATGGCAAAATAAGCTCCCTTGCCTCTCATTTGCCAAAAGTCAGGGTGGCCTGGACACCCTTCCTGTGAACCAGGAGTGATCAAAAAGGCCTGCTGTTAATACCACTCTGTTTCTCTAATTTGAGGCCTACTGAATGTCAGGTATAGATTTTTTATGTGATATGAAGTCATGAGAAAACTCAAGAACATCTGCAGAGCATTGGAGAATTCATTTGACCCAAATGATCCCTATTTTCACTTGATGGATGTCAGGAACCTAACAAAGAAAGGCAAGAATCTTAATCCACATTGACTGCTCTTTTTGCAATTTTGGTTTTGGATGCACACATGGGATCTTTCTTTAGATTCATAAGGTGCTGATAATCTAAGCCACAGCCTCACACAGGGCCAAGAGGCTGATTAAGACACATCCCTTTCCAAAGCAATTACTACTCTGAGGTCAGTTACAGAACTCAGTCTCTGAGGGGAATCACACCAGTGTTCAAACCCAGGTGGACCCAGTCATCTCTTCCAAACACCACACAAATGACCAAAATTAAACCCAAAACACTCCCACATGGCCCTAATCTTCTTCCATATATATACTCATCATAACCTCTGGCTGGAGGTTTCCATGAATGGCGCAGCCCAAGAGAGTGTCCAAAATGTGCTCCCTGCCCCTCATTTGCCTAACCCCAGGGCGGCCTGGACACCCTTCCTGTGAACCAGGATTGATCACATAGGTCTGCCATTAATACTGCTCTGCTTAACCAATTTGAGCCCAAATGACTGTCAAGAATAGATTCCTATGTGATTTGGAGTCAGGGCAACAGAACAATAGGTTAGCAAAAGGCCCAAAGCAGGGTTTCTCCACTGAGACTTTCCTGGTCACACTGATATCTGAGTTCTCTGTGATGTTCGCCATTCCCTTCAGCTATCCAGTACATGACCATGTCACAGAGCTTGGAGGTGGTACATATCTTGGACACAAAACCATTAGCCATATCTCGAGAGGGGCCAGAATTCAGGAAGAAAACAGGAACTTAGGAAGGTAGTAAGTGTTGCCCATCGATAAGGCAACCTGCAGTCCATTCCTAAAATGGGCAGGATGAATGCTGGGAAGCTTTCTACTAGACAGGACACATCCACTGATGCATTCTCTTTTCTAATGTCTACAACCTCAGACACAGTGGGATACACAGACATAGAAACACTTGCCTTCTCAAATGACTTTCTAAAAACTGTCCACTCCAAACCAAACAAACCGACTTTCCTACCTATTCTCAGAACATGAAACAAAACCACAAACTCACACCCACATTCACAAAGGCACCTTCTTCCCCCTAGTAAGTCTGACTATCCAGAGTGTCCTCTGACTGGTGGGCCATACTATGTTCCCCCAAAATGGCCTGTCCTGTCTCAGATCTGGTTTCCTTGTCCAACTCTGTGAAGTTTTCAGGAGCCTGTGCTGACCAATACCTGCTTTCTCAGGGAAGGCCTGTATTCAGAGCCTTCCTCGCATTTGGACATCCTCACAGCAGTAGCTACCAAGAAAGACAGACTCTGTCCTTGGTAAATCCAAACAAGTGAGCCCACTTGGACTTGGACTGGGACTGGCTCTGTGTGCCTGGCTTCCTGGATCCCAAGTTCAGGGAGTTACATCACCAAAGAATTGAGGTAGGTTAATTCCTTCAGCATCTGAATGAGGTCACGGCCTTGGCAACCACTTTGTCTTAACAGTTGCTTCCAAGGGTTCCATGAGATGGAGGCTGCACCTACTTCCTGTGACACTTTCACAAGATTGAAAGTTATATAAACCATAGGCGCCCAGGAAGAGCTCTCAACACAGGGCTGGTTTGGTCCATCTTCTTTATATTAAGAAGAGAGTGCCTGACTCAGACACATCCCTTCATCCTGACCAGGTTGTTTGCTATGGGAGATGACTTTTGCTGTCTCAGGTCCTACATAGCTGCCTACCTCTTCTCCAGGGATCATTTCTGCATCGACCTTTGAGGTTCTCAGCAGGTGGAAGATCACCTACATTCCTGTATTGTAAGACCAACTCTGTCCTTGCTCTTCTGTAAAGTTAGATTGAGGGAGCAGTGAATGGTTAGGGTTAAAAACATATTCTATTTAGGTTAGGAATTATTCTGCGGGATGAATAATGGTATTGGGAACCTGCAATATTCACAAGAATATATACGTGAAATATAAGTATGAAACCAGAAATCTCGGTAAGATTTGAAGCCCTGAAGAGCATTGGGCCCTTTTTTGGGATACTTAGCTTTGAATTGTGTTCTGTACAGATGTCTCAGATAAATCGATATACAATGGCATAGGACCTTGTACCTTGTATGATTGAATGTTGAAGAGAACATCCAGTCAAAAAGGAAGAGTTGGTAGGATTAGGAAGATAGTCGGTAGGATTAGAAAGAAGAGTGAGTATAGGATTTGGAACAAAAGTTCTTAAGCATTAGGGTTTGGGGTAGTGAGTGAATGTGAATGTCAGCACATGTGAAGAGTCATCCACAATAATTAACTGGGTAAAATATGTAGGAAAGCAGATATCAATAGAGACATTAGGAAATCAGGCAAAGTATGAAGTGAGTGATAGAATTAGACATTTTCAACAGGCCTGAGGTTGAATATACAATCTTAGGAAGAAACAAATACATAGTCACCAATAGGATTGACATTTGAGAGCATTAGGTAACCTGGACATGGATGTTTTTAGTAATCTATGCTCAATTTCCATTTAGGGTTTGGTACAATCAGAAGTGTATCATTTGCTTTTTGTGTCCAGATGATTAATGTGATAAAATGTAGATTTAGATCAGTTGACATGAGTATTTCTTCCACCATTTCTGGTAGCAATATTTTGTACACGTATAAATTAGTATGTGGGTACAAAGAGGTGTATCCTGTGTCTATGAATAGAGAGATAATGCATGAATAGACCATACTGTGAATAAATAATATAACTGCTTCCAACATTAAATAATGGATTGAATTGATATCTGAAAATATACAGGAAACATTATATTGTTACACATACATTTATTCCAAAGAGTTATACATCTAATGGTAATATTAGGTTTATGGTTTATCATGAAGAGTTTGTGAGTTTTGCTTCAAAAGTGATTATGGAAATCAAAAATAATGTGTTTGGAAAGAAGTCTCATGAAAAGAATGGTCAGGCAACATAGAAGAATACATGTGTTCTGAAGAGGAAGTGATTGAAAGTGAAACAAATGCCTATATATTTGCGAACTTGTGGATGAAATATATATCCTATGATGTGCATAACGTGAGGAAATATTAATGTACCAATTTGAATAAAAATGAATGTCAAAATACACATCATGTCCCATAGAAATCTACTTGCATTGATGTTAAACTGGGTCAGTTACTGCAGAAATATTAAGATTTGTATGCAGAATTCACTGAAGTTAGTTTTCATTACTAGGAAACAAATATGTATTTCAGGTGGATGAATATTTCTGAGAGTAATCTTGTGAAAAGTTGATTATAAATCCACATACATGAATATGAATAAATTTATGGAGTGTATATAAGACACATATATTTCATATTTTGAAAAATCTTGGTATATATATATATATATATATATATATATGTATATATATATATATATATATATATATATATATATATAACACACATACAAATATTAAAAAGTACCAAAATATATCCCAATCGAAATTCACCATGAAATGTATATCATCCACAGCTTAAAAATTTTCATTTTACAGAACATGGATTTATGTATAATGTTGTTAAAATAGGAAGCTCACTTATAGGTTGAGTTTTCAGTTCCAACAGCATTTAGGAGGAGTGAACTCCTCTGACACTTTGTGTCTGCAAAGTCAGCCACCTCACAAGAATGTACGTGTGATACCAGGTAGGATTCTATATGTGCATATAAAAATACATGAGATGAATAGGCTACAGACAAAGGGAGACAGAAATTCACATATTTGTTAACTTTAAAACACAAGGAGAACTTTTTCAACAAACAGTTGACTAGATTTATTACTCCTACCCTATATAATGCAAAAGGCAAGTCCAACTATACACCATGCCTCCTCTGAACTGCTTGTATTTCAATTCCGTTTGGTTATTTTTCTCCATCATATTAGGAATAGTAGTCAGAGTCTAGTAGATTATGAGTTAGTGTCAGGGATTCAGTATTTCTAATAGATATTTGGAAAATGTTTCTGATGTGTATACAAATATGTGCTGCACAAAAATCTTCCCACTCTCATCCAGAACAATGCCTTGACATCACCTTCGTACAAAGTAAGACAAAATTAGAGGAGAAGAGTTAGAAAATCTGTGAATGCAAATTTGGAATGGAACATGCTCAGGAGTTCACAACCTTGGAGGTGGTAGAGGAGTTTCCAAAAGTAAGTGACAGTGTAAACAGGCCACAAACATGGAGCTCTGCTGGATTAAAGACTTCTTGAGAAACAGCCTCTGAGTTTGGGCACATGAAATATCTGTTGTTGTCAGGAGCTTTAGCTTTCTTTGTAGTGAGACCATCAATGCTGGGTCTGCATCTATGTGACCTGGAAGACAATGGTTTCTTATTTTCCAATGAACATGAGGCAGTAGTGCTGAATTCTCTCTTTGTATGTAAACTGTGGACACTGGGTGCTAAGTATCTCCACGTGTGGAGTGTGAAGCCATTTAGTCATCCTCCACTTTTCATGGTGTTTCTTGCTGCTACCCTGGGAGTTTGGTATTTGCTTCACAAAACTCAAGAAGTTCAACTTGGACACAGTGCTGGAGGGATTTCTGTCACGTGTGGTGTGTTAGGGTCTGCAGGAGAATGCACCAACCAGGATTCTATCCCACATAGTCTGCCCCCTTGAAGATATCAACCTGATTTCGAACATTGCCCCAAAACGTCTCCATACAACAAGATGCCTTTACATCTAAGGTTCTGCTCGCTGTACCATGTCAGTCACAAGCCATTTGGAAGCCAATGACAGATAAAAATGGGCCCCACCACAAATGTTTTATCACACACCTGCACACCGCTGCTCTAGGCCCACTTCACAGTAGGCTCCAACTTACTGGCATCTCTGTTCTACACCATTTTTATGAAATCCAGTCAATCAAGGCCCTGACATGGTTGTTTTTAGTAATCCATGCTCACTTTCCATTTTGCTTTGATGAAAGGTTAATAAAACAGGTACTTGTCACTTAATTTTTTTCTGTATGTTTAACAAAACATGTTGAAATCTTGAGAACTGTTTGCTAATTTTGTTCTCAGAATGTGCTGTCCCCAACTGCCAAACGGCAGAATGTACTCCCTCACCCGCTTGTATGCAAACTGCCCACTAGGTCTGACCTGTCAATAAATTTCCCTCCCTGCCCTCTCCAAGGAAAGTATATAAGGTAAGCTTAAGCTGTTCTCAGGGCTCTCCTCTCTATTCAAGTGAGCTCTGAGCCCCAGCATGCTGGACCCCCAATAAACCCTTTGCTATTGCTGAGTGAAAATGGTATACTGTTCTGGACTTAAAAGATGCTTTCTTTTGCTTGCCTCTGCATAAAGATAGTCAGTTGCTGTTTGCTTTCCAGTGGGTAGACACAGAAACCGAAACTTCTGGTCAACTAACTTGGATTAGACTCTCACAGGGGTTCAAAAACTCCCCCACTCTCTTTGATGAAGTCCTCCACAGAGATATCAACAGCTTCAGAACTATGCACCCCGAAGTCACTCTGCTTCAATATGTGGATGCCCTGCTACTGGCAGCCAACACCAAGGAACACTGTGAGTCTGCGGCCCAAGCACGATTATGCGAGCTTGCTCAATGGTGGTATAGAGCTTCTGCCAAAAAGGCTCAAATTTGCCAGCAAGAAGTAATCTTCCTGGGCTATTCCCTTAGGGGTGGTAAATGATGGCTCACTGAGCCCAGAAAACCAACCGTTGTTCAGATACGACCCCCATCTAACAGGAGACAACTCAAAGAGTTTCTTGGGACTTTTGCTGGCTTTTGCAGGTTATGGATACCTGGGTTTGTGTTCTTAGCTGCTCCTTTACACCCGCTGTTAAATGAGGATACCCAATTCCAATGGACCCCTGAGCACCAGCAAGCTTTTGATAATATCTAAGGACACTGACACTGAACACCTAAACTTCACTGAGCCCAGCCTGCAATTACAGAAAGCCCTACACTACGTTAAAAATGTACATCAACTAATTCACCTTGGTTCAAAGAAACTGCAGGCATTCCTGAAGGATCAAGAACAGAGTTTTCGACTAACCGACTCACAGTGAAAGGAAATATCTGAATGGGTATCAAAAGCCTGTCAGGTCTGTCAATTGGTTCATGCTTACAGTTCCAAGCTTCCTGTAGGAAAGCACCTAGGAGGAACCAGACCAGGACAATTCTGGGAAGTGGACTTTACTGAAATTAAGCCAGCTAGCTATGGACTTAAATATCTCCTAGTCTTTATAGATACATTTTCAGGATGGATTGAAGCCTTTCCCACAAAATAAAAAAAAAAAAAAAAAAAAAAAAAAAACGGCCCAAATGATGGTCAAGAATATTTTGAAAGATATTTTTTTGAAGATACTGCCTGCCTAAGGTAATAGGGTCTAATAATGGAAAGGCGTTCATGTCCCAGGTAAGTCAGGGGTTAGCCAGGACCCTGGGGATTAATTGGAAGTTACATTGTGCTTATAGAACCCAGAACTCAGGAAAGGTAAAAAAAATAATTAGAACCATTAAAGAGACCTTAATAAATTAAGCTTAGAGACCGGCATAAAGGATTAGACTATGCTCCTGCCTTAGGCACTGTTTCATGCAAGAAATACTCCCTCTGTTTCTTTGTGCAAACTCACCCCCTCTGAAATTCTCAGTGGGGCCCCACCTCCAGTAAGGGATCTAACCCCAACCCTAAGATCTAAAGATCCCTTCAACACCCCCTTGCTTGTCAGACTTAAAACTCTTGAAAGAACTCAGCTATTCATGTGTAAAAAGCTGGCCACTCCCTACCAACTTGGGAGGAGGGGACTCCACATGGATATCAAGTAAGAGACTTTATCTACATAAGAGGACATCTGGAGTCATCCCTGGAACCCCGCTGGAAAGAACCATATCAGGTGCTAATTATAACACCTACAGCACTAAAAGTAGACGGAATCACTTTCACTTCCTGGATCCATGCTTCTCATCTCAAGCCTGAGCCCTGTCCAGACTCTGGCTGGAAACTGGAAAAGAGTGGTTACCCTTTCAAATTGCGTATTCGCCATGTGGATAAGGCTATAGACTCTGCCCTTGGCCACCAGTAGTCCTAACCCTCATCAGCCCGTTCAGCAGTGATGGCTGATCACAAAACCTACTAAACAAGAAGTATGGTCTTTCTCGCATACAGCCCCCTTAGGGACCTGGTGGCCATCTCTCCACCCAGATATTTGTCAGCTGGCTATAGGTCTTTCCTATTGGGATATCCCAGATGAAGAGGATCCCACTAATATTTGATTAAATAACTTTTGTACGATAGATAATGGAAACAAACATTATAGATGTAGGGACACGCGAGCCAGATGCAGGTGGGCTAGCCTAGATTACTATGTTTGCCCGGGGGAATATCAAAGCCACAAACAGCCATGGCGATGTGGGGAAAAAGCCGACTTCTTCTGTAAGTCATGGGGATGTGAGCATACAGGGGGTGCCTGGTGGAACCCAAACTCCTCATTAAATTCAGTACACAGCATTGGCCATATTACCAATTAGAAAACCAAAACTGATGGGCCCCAGAGGGGTCTCTAGATCCTCAAATTCTGTGTGACCTTTTTAAATTGTGCAAGTGCTCAAAAGGGTGAACGGAGATTCCCGTATGTGGAGGCCTTTTCCCTCCTTCGCTCACATCCTGAACTATGCTTCTCCAATAGATCCTCACCCTCAGTCTTCTGCTCCAGACTCTCTGCTGTCACTCCCACCTCAGCAACCTGATTTCTCCCCTTCAATTACTAGATCAAAAACCCAAACTCCCGCCAGTTCTCAGACCATTGCCTCCTTGCTGAGGTAGCAAGTACTGAGGCACCCCTCCACGACTCACTCCTCTCTTCTCCTGTCAGTGCCCGCACCGGGTCCCACCAAGTCTCTTTCCAGCTAACCCAAAGGTCAAAACAGGTGAGGAGAACCCTCAGTCACCAATCTAGGATGTAATGAAAATGGTCTTTAAAGTTGTTTGTCATCACTGAAAACAGGTTACTTATTATTTAAACTCCCTCACAGGTTTTTGGGAACACACTCCCGTCTTCCCCTCAGCTCTATCTGTTCTACTGCTCACTTTTTTGTTGATAGGAAAATCCCAAACCCCTTTCCCATTATTCTTTTTACATTTCTCCTTCCTTATACTCATATCCACAAAGCTGCTTTCACCCCCCGCCTTCCCCATCTTCCCCCTCTATATCAGGCCCAAAGAAAAGTCTTTACTGACCTTCTCTAGAAGTTCTCACCATGGCTGACTTTAGGACTTTCCGCAACAGAGTCCCTATAAAAGAGTTCAATGTAGATAAACTTCCTCTTTTCATGTTGCCTGTTCTACTTGTCCACTGGCTGGAAAAATCAGCACTCCTAAGCTAGACACCCCCTTACTAGTTTTTCACAAAATATGTGAACAAGGCCGCTGACCTTGAGCTGGGGCTTCACAGAGATGGCTACATTTCTAAGATAAAGAAGATACCAACTGGGCTCCATGGTAACAGCTGGCAGGGAGAAAAAAAAAGAGAAGAAAAAAGCTCTCCCCATCCCAGGTGTCATTAAAAATGTAACTTGTCCAGAACAGAGGAAAAAAAACACAAACAAAAACTGCTTTTTTGTAAACTTCTGCAGACTGTGAACTTCTGATCCCCTTCCGTTACATGTTGGGTACAAAATTCTGAAACTACCTAAACTTGGGGTTCAGGGGATTAATTGATTACAACAGAAGCTATGCCTTCTAAATCAGGTTGCATCTAAATAGGACTGTTTCCCTGTCTTCCGTTCTATCTTAGGTGCCTTGCCTTGTCCATACCTACAACAGTATATTTCTATATACTTAAACATTGTTTATGTTTTCATAAAAAGGTCAACAGATGTGATTAATTATGTAATGGTGCAGATGTTTCCCAGAATGCTTTATCATGATGCAGGATCATTTACATATCAAATAGGGGGGCATACAACACGGTTCTGCTGGGAACATGTATCCTTCACTTTAGCCATGCAATAAGAAATAGGAGTTGCTGCAGGGGTGGGTACAGGATCCACTGGAGTAGTCCATGGGACACAACAAATGACCCAATTAGAAGCAGCAGTAGACCAAAGCTTAAAGATATTAAAAACCTCCATCACAGCTTTACTCGAATCTTTTACCTCTCTCTCTGAAGTTGTTTTACAGAATAGGCGAGGGTTGGCCTTCCTCTTCATGAGAAAATTGGGCCTTCGTGCTGCATTGAGGGAAAAATGCTGTTTTTATGCTGACCATACTGGTTGTAAAAGAATCAATGAGTAAATTAGGAAGACAACTTGAAGAGCGTCAACGAGAGAGAGAGGTCCAAAAAGGGTGGTTTGAGTCTTCGTTCACACAGTCTCCCTGGTTAACTACGCTTTTATCAGCCCTGGCCGGTCCATTAATAATCCTCATTTTTTGCTAAATGTAGGAACCTGTTTGCTCCATCGTGTAGTTTCATTTCTCAAATGGGGCAAGTTAAACTTTTGGTAATCAGACAACAATATACCCCACTAGGAGACATAAAATGTGACACCACCCAAAGATCACTTTTATGATTAAAAGTAACCAGAAGAAGTGAGGAATGAAAGGTTAATAAAATAGGTATTTGTCACTTCCTGTTTTTCTGTATGCTTAACAAAACACTGTTGAAATCTTGAGAATTGTTTGCTAATCTTGTTCCCAGAATATGCTGTCCCCAACTGCCAAACTGCAGATTGTAATCCCTCACCCGGTTGCACGCAAACCGCCCACTCGCCCTGACCCATCAATAAACTTCACTCCTTGCCCTCTCCAAGGAAACTATATAAGCTCTGCTTAAGCTGTTCTCAGGACTCTCTGCTCTATTCAAGTGAGCTCTAAGCCTCAGCATGCTGGACCCTCAATAAACCCTTTGCTGTTGCATGAGACAGTCTCTTGGTGGTCTCTTCCTCTGATGCTCGAACGACCTTTACATTGGTACAATCATAAGTGTGACCTTTGCTTTTTGTGTCCAGAAAATTACTGTGATAAAATGTATATGTAGATCAGGTGACATCAGTATTTCTTCCACAATTGCTGGGAGGAATATTTTGAAGATATATAAATTAGTATTGGGAGTACAAATAGGTGTAACCCCTGTCTATGAATATAGAGATAATGCATGAATAGACCATACTGTGAATAAATAATATAACTAGTTCCAACTTTAAATAATGGATTGAATTGATATCTAAAAAAATACAGAAAATATTACATTGATATACATACATTCATTTCAATGAGTTATACATCTAATGGTAATATTAGGGTTATGGTTTATCATGAAGAATGTGAGTTTTGCTTCAAAAGTGATTATGAAAATTGAAAATAATGTGTTTGGAAAGAAGTCTAATGAAAAGACTAGTCAAAAAATATGGAGGAATACATGTGTTCTGATTCAGGAAGTGATTGAAAGTGAAAAAAATGCCTATAAATTTGCTAAATTGTGGATGAAATATATACACTATGATGTGATTAAATTGAAGAAATAGTAACGTACCAGTGTTGAATAAAAATTAACATCAAAATATACATCATGTCCCATAGGAATCTACTTGCATTGATGTTAAACTGGGTCAGTTACTGTAGAAATATTAGGATTTGTGTGCACCACTCAGTGAAGTTAGTTTTCAGTACTAGGAAACAAATATGTATTTCAGGGGAATGAATATTTCTGAAAATAAACTTGTGAAAAGTAGATTATAAGACAATGTACATGAACGTGAATGAATTTAGGGAGTGTATATAAGACACATATATTTCATTTTCTTAATAATCTGGAGAATATATATATATATATATATATATATATATATATATATATACATATACATACATATTTACAAAACTCACACAGAGACATTAAAAAGTAGCAATATATATGCCAATCAAAATTTATCGTGAAATATATATCGTCCACATATCAAAAAATATTTATTTTACTGAACATGGATTTATATACAATGCTGTTCAACTAGGAAGCTCCCCATAGGTTGAATTTTCAGTTACAACACCGTTTAGGAGGAGTGATTTCTTCTCACAATTTGTATCTGCCAAGTCAGCCACCTCACAAGTATGTACGTGTGATACCAGGTAGGATTCTATATGTGCATATACAAATACATGTGCTGAATAGGCTACAGAGAAAGGGACACAGAAATTCACATATTTGTTAACTTTAAAAACACATGAAAAACTACCTCAATTGAAATTTGACTAGATTTATAACTCCTACCGTATATATATTGCAAAAGGCAAGCCCAGCTATACACCATGCCTCCAATGAACTATTTGTATTTCTATTCTGTTTGGGTTATTTTTCTCCATCATATTAGGATTAGTAGTCAGAGTATAGTAGGCTATGGGTTAGTGTCAGGGATTTAGTATTTCAAATGGAAAATTGGAAAATGAATACAATGTGTATGCAAATATGTGCTACACAAAAATCTTCCCACTCTCATCCAGGACAATGCATTGACATTACCTCCGCGCCAAGTAATACACAATTAGAGGAGAAGTGTTAGAAACTCTGTGAATACATATCTGGAATGGAATATGCTCAGGAGTTCACAAACTTGGAGGTGGTAGAGGAGTTTCCCAAACTAAGGGCCAGGGTTCACATTTCACAAACAGGGAGCTCTGCTGCCCTAAAGACTTCTTGAGAAACTGCCTATTAGGTTGGGCACTTGAAATATATGTTGTTGTCAAGAGTTTTTGCTTCCTTCCTAGTGAGAACATCAAAGCTGGGTCTGCATCTATGTGACCTGGAGGACATGGTTTATTATTTTCCAATGAACATGAGGCAGCAGTGCTGAATTATCCCTTTCTACGTAAATTGTGGCAACTGGGGGCTAAGTGTCTTCCCATGTGGACTGTGGAGCCATTTGGTCATCCTCCTATTTTCATGGTTTTTCTTGCTGCTTTCTTTCTTGGTATTTGCTTCATGAAATACAAGGAATTCAACTGGGACACAGTGCTGGTGGGAGTTCTGTTACGTGTGGTGGGTAAGGGTTTTCAGGAGAATGAACCAACCAGTCACCTATCCCACATAGCTTGCCCCCTTGTCCATAGCAACCTGGTTCTGAAAATTGCCCTGAAACCTCTCTATATAACAATATGCCTTTACATAGAACTGTCTGCTGGGTGCACCATGTCAGTCACAAGCCATTTGGAAGCCAATGGCAGATCCAAATGGCCCCACACAGATGTTTTATCATACACCTGCCCACCTCTGATCTAGGCCCACCACTCAGCAGGCTCCAACTTACTGGTTTCTCTCTTCTACACCATTTTAATGAATCCAAGTCAATCAAGGCACTGTCTGGTACACTCATGATTAGACATAGGACATTCAAAGGTTCCTCAGTACGACCTGGTCATGGAAAATTCAAAAATTTCATGGTATTCATCTAGGCATTTTTCAAGCATGAAGTTGGAGGCACTGGGGGTTTCAAATCATTCTGGAACCAATAAATGGTGAGGAGGCTCATTTCAATGAAAGCTCTGGAGAACTCTTACAGTGAAGGCTTCCCAAAGAGTGGCCAAAAGTTTACATGAAGCCAGGCCCATTGTGGTGTACAATGTGAGGAACATGATTGTTTTGACTCTCAAATATGGCTGCCATGTCTTTAAGAGTAAAATCATGTGATATCCTGAGATTCCAAGTGCTCTGTAGAAAGACACTCTGGGCCTAGATCTCAGTTTCCAAGGGCGACTCTCATGCGTGTCCTCCTAAAATCCCAACACAATTCATGGCAATACTTCTCTGAGATCAGTTTCAGAACTCAGTCTCTAAGGGGAATCACACCAGAGTTCAAGCCCAGGTGGACCCAGGCATCCCTTACAACCACCACACAAATGACCACAATTAAAACCAAAACACTCCCACATGGCCCTCATCTTTTTCCACATAGACACTCATCACAACCTCTGCCTGGAGCTTTCCATGAGGGGCGCAGCCCAAGAGAGTGTCCAAAATAAGCACCCTTGCCCCTCATTTGCCGAACGTCAGGGTGTCCTGGACACCTTTCCTGTGAACCAGAAGTGATCAAATAGGCCTACCATTAAAACTGCTCTGCTTCTCAAATTTGAGGCCACTGATTGTGGGGTTTAGATTCTTTATGTGAATTGGAGTCATGAGAAAACCCAAGCATCTATGTTGTAGTCTCTGCAGGGCTTTGACGAACTCATTTGACACAAAGGATCCAGATTCTCACTTGATGGAGATCAGGAACCTTTTAGAGCAATGCGAGAGACTCCATCTACAATGACTGCTCTTTTGCCAATTTTGGTTTTGGATGCACACATGGGATCTTTCTTTAGGTACATCAGGTGCTGAGAATCTAAGCCACAGCGTCACACAGGGCCAAGATGCTAATTGAGACACATTCCTTTCCAAAGCAATTAAGCAAAGAGCCACAGGTGATGCCCATTCATTTCCACTTGAAAACTGTTTTCTTCAGGCTTCACAAGGGTTGGCCTGAGGCAAAGACGTTCCTGACATTCAGGGCAACAGTACAATAGGTAAGCAAAAGGCCTAAAGCACGGTTTTTCCACTGAGAGTTTACTGGTCACACTGATATCTGAGTTTTCTGAGATGCTCGCCATTCCTTTCAGGTATCCAGTACATGGCTATGGCACAGAGCTTGGAGGTGGTACATATCTTGGACACAAAACCATGAGCCTATTCTCGAGAGTGGCCAGAATTCAGGAAGAAAACAGGAACTTAGGAAGTTATCAGGTGTTGCCAATCGATAAGGCAAGCTGCAGTCCATTCATAAATTGGGCAGGATGAATGCTGGGAAGCTTTCTACTAGACAGAACACATCCATTGATGCATTCTCTTTTCTAATGTCTACAACCACTGACACAGTGGGATACACAGACATAGAAACACTCGCCTTGTCAAAGGACTTACTAGAAACTGTTCACTCCAAACCAAACAAACCGCCATTCCTACCTATTCTCAGAACATGAGACAAAACCACAAACCCTCACCCACACCAACAAAGTCACCTCCTTCCCACAAGTAGGTATTTGACTATCCAGAGTGTCCTCTGACTTGTTTTGGTTAACGACCTGGAGGACATGGTTTCTTATTTTCCAATGAACATGAGGTAGCACAGCAGATTTCTCTCATTGTAGATAAACTGTGGCCACTGGGGGCTAAGTGTCTCCCCTTGTGGACTGTGAAGCCATTTATTTATCCTACACTTCTCGTGGTGTTTCTTGCTGCTGCACTGGGTGTTTGGTATTTGCATCACAAAATACATGGAGTTCAAATGGGACACAGTGCTGAATGGAGTTCTGTCACGTGTGCTGGGTCAAGGTATGCAGGAGAATGCACCAACAAGGCTTCTATCCCACATATCCCTGAAACCGCTCCATATAATAGGATGCCTTTACATATAAGTGACTTCTTGCAACACCATATCAGTCACAAGACATTTGGAAGCCAATAGCACATCCACATGTCCACAACACAGATGTTTTATCACAAACCTGCAAACCACTGCTCTAGGGCCACTACTCAGCAAGCTCCAACTTTCTAGAATCTCTGTTCTACACCCATTTTCATAAACCCAGTCAATCAAGGCACTGTCTGGTACACTCATGATCGGCAACAGGACATCCAAAAATCTCCACTGCAACCTGGCCATGGGATTTTTTTAAAAAATCATGTTATTTATCTAGCCATTTTTCAAAAATGAAGTTGGAGGCACTTAGGGTTTCAATTCATTCAGGAACGATTAACTAGTGAGGAAGTTCATTTCAATGAAAGCTCTGGAGAACACTAACAGACAAGGCTTCCCAAAGAGTGACCAAAAAGTTACATAAAGTAAGGCCCATTGAGGTCTAGAATGTGAGGTCCATATGATTTTTGACTCTCAACTATAGGTGCCAAGTCTTTCAGAATCAAATCATTTGATATCCTGGCTGAGAGGCCCAGTGCTCGGTGGAAAGCCACCCTGGGCATAGATCTCAGTTTCCAATGGCAGCACTAATGCCAGGTTTCCTAAAATCCCAACACTATTCATGGCAGTACATTTCTGAGGTCAGTTCCAGAACTCAGTCTCTAAGGGAATCACACCAGAGTTCAAGAACAGGTGGACCAATTCATCTCTTCCAACAGCCAAACAAAAGACCACAATTTAAACCAAAACACTCCAACATAGCTCTCATCTTCTTCCATGTAGACACTCATAATAACCTCTGGCTGTAGTTTTCCATGAGGGGCACAGCCCACGATCGTGTCCAAAATAAGCTCTCTTGCACCTAATTTGCCTAAAGTCGGGGTGGCCTTCTTGTGAACCAGGAGAGATCAAATAGGCTTCCCATTAGTACTGCTCCACTTCTTCAATTTGAGGCCAACTGATTGTGGGGTTCAGATTCTTTATGTGAATTGGAGTAATGAGAAAACCCAAGCACCTATGGGCTAGCCTCTTCAGGGCTTTGAAGAACTCATTTGACCCAAAGGATCCCTATTCTCACTTGATGGAGGTCAGGAAAGTTACAAAGGAAGGCGAGAGACTTCAACCACAAAGACTGCTCTTTTGGCCATTTTGGTTTTGGATGTACACATGGGATCGTTATTTGGATCCTTCAGGAGATGAGAATCTAAGCCACAGCATCACAAAGGGCCAAGAGGCTGATTCAGACACATCCTTTTCAAAGCAATTAAGCAAAGAGCCACAGGTAATGCCCATTCATTTCCATTTGACAACTGTTTTCTTCAAGCTTCACAAAGGGGTGGCCTGAAGAAAAGACCTTCCTGAAATTCAGGGCAACAGAAGAATAGGTAAACAAAAGGCCTCAAGCAGGGTTTCTCCACTGAGACTTTCCTGGTCACACTGATATCTGAGTTTTCTGAGATGCTTGCCAATCCCTTCAGCTACCCAGTACATGCTCATGTCACAGAGCTTTGAGGTTGTATATATCTTAAACACAAAACCATGAGCCTATTTTGGAGAGTGGCCAGAATTCAGGAAGAAATCAGGAACTTAGTAAGATAGCAGGTGCTGGCCATCAATAAGGCAAGCTGCAGTCCATTCATAAATTGTGCAGAATGAATGCTGGGAAAGTTTCTGCTAGACAGGACACTTCCATTGATGCATTCTCTTTTCTAATGTCTCCAACCACGGACACAGTTGGATACACAGACACAGAAACACTCGCCTTGTCAAACGACTTACTAAAAATAGTTCACTCCAAACCAAACAAACCTCCATTCATACCTATTCTCAGAACATGAGACAAAACCACAAACCCACACCCACACCACAAAGGCACCTCCTTCTCCCATGTAGGTCTGTGACTATCCAGAGTGTCCTCTGACTGGTAGGCCATACTATGTTCCCCAGAAATGGCCCGTTCTTTCTCAGATCTGGTCTCCTTGGCCAACTCTGTGAAGTTGTCAGGAGCCAGTGGTGAGCCACTACCTGCTTTCTCAGGAAAGGCCCCTATTCATAGCTTTCCTTGCATTTGGCCATCCTCACATCAGTAGGTCCTAAGAAAGACTGAGGCTGTCCTTGGTAAATCAAAATAAGTTCAACCACTGGGACTGGGACTGGCTGTGGGTTCCTGGCTTCCTGGATTTCAAGTTCAGAGAATTTCATCACCAAGAAAGTGACGTGAGGTCACTTCCTTCAGGAACTGAATGAGGTCACTGCCTTGGCAACCACGTTGTCCTAACAATTGCTTCCAAGGGTCCCATGAGATGGAGGCTGCCCCTAATTCCTGTGACAGTTTCACAAGTTAGAATGGTATACAAACCATTGGTAACCAGGAACAGCTCTCCACACAGGCCTGGTTTGGTCCTTCAGGTCTATATTAAGAAGAGAGAGGCTGATTCAGACACATCCCTTCATGCTGACCAGGTAGTTTGCAATGGGAGATGACTTTTGCTCTCTCAGTTCCTTCATAGCTGCATACAACTTTTCCAGGGATCATTTTTGCATGGACCTTTTAGTTTCTCAGCAGTTGGAAGATCCCCTACATTCCTGTATTGTAAGACCAACTCTGTCTCTGCTCTTCTGTAAAATTAGATTGAGAGAACATTGTATGGTTAGGGTTAATAACAGGTTCGATTTGGGTTGGAAAGGAAACTAAACAGTTGAGCAAACAGGGTCCTACAGTTAGCAATAATATGAGGATTATTAATGGACCGGCCAGGGCAGATAAAAGCGTAATTAACCAGGTGGACTGTGTGAACCAAGACTCAAACCACCCTTTTTGGGCCTCTGTCCCTCTATGATGCTCTTCAAGTCGTTTTCTTAATTTACTCATAGATTCTTTTACAACTCCAGTATTGCCAGCATAAACACAACATTCTTTTCTCAATGCAAGCACAGAGGTTCCCTTCGCTCATGAAGAGGAGGTTCAACACTCGCCTGTTCTGTAAAACAACTTCAGAGAGAGAGAGAGGTTAAAGATTCCAGTAAAACTGTGATGGAGGTTTTTAATGTCTTTAAGCTTTGGTCAATTTCTGCTTCTAATTGTGTCTTTGTTGTGTCCTATGAACTAGGGCAGTTGTTCTTGTGCCCACCCATTCAGCAACTATTATTCCTAATAGAATGGCTAAAGTGAGGGATACAGGTTCCCGGTAGAACCGGGTTGTATGCCCCCCTATTTGATCTTTAAATGAACCTGCTTCATGATAGAGCACTCTGGAAAACATCTGCATCATTACATAATTAATCACATCTGTTGACCATTTAATGAAAACATAAATAATTTTTAAGTGTATAGAAAAATACTGTTGTAGGGATGGACAAGGTGAGGCAACTAAGATAGCACCAAAGACAGGAAAACAGTCTTATTTGGTTGCATCTGGATTTAGAGGGCATTGCTTCTGTTTTAATCAATTAAGCCCCTGAACCCAAAGTTTCGGTAGTTTTAGAATTTGTACCCAACATGTAAGGGAAGGGGCTCAGAAGTCCACAGTCTGCAGAAGTTCACAAAAAGCAGTTTTTGTTTTTGTTTTTTTTTCCTCTGTTCTGGGTAAGTTAACTTTTCAAGGACACCTTGGAACGGGACAGCTTTTTTGTCTCTTTATTTTCTCCCTGCCAGCTGTCACCATGGAGCCCAGTTGGTAAGTTTTTTATCTTACAAATGTAGCCATCTGTGTGAAGAACCAGCTCAAGGCCTGAGGCATCGTTCACATATTTTGTGAAAAACTAGTAAGTCGGTGTCTAGCTTAGGAGTGGTGATTTTTCCAACCAGTGGTCAAGTAGAACATGGCAACATGAAAAGTGGAAGTTTATTTCCATTGAAGTCTTTCAGAGGGACTCTTTTTCTGAAAGACCTAAAGTAAGCCTTGGTGAAGACTTGTGGAGAAGGTCATTTAAGACATTTCTGTGGACCTGGTACAGAGGGGAAGACGGGGAAGGCGAGGCTGAGAGAAGTTCCGTGGATCTGAGAATGAGGAAGGAGAGATGTAAAAGAATAATTGGAAAGGGGTTTGGGATTTTCTTAGCAACAAAAACTTGAGCAGTAGTACAGGTAGAGCAGAGGAGAAGACGGGAGGGAGTACCCCACAAAGCCTGTGAGGGACTTTAAATTCTTAGTAACCTGTTTTCAGTGATGACAAAGCAACTTTAAAGGCCATTTTCATTACATCTAGAATAGGGGTCTGAGGGCCCTTCTCAGCTGGTTTGAGCTTTGGGTTAGCTTGTTAGATGACCTGGTGGGATCCAGTGCAGGCACTGACAGGAGAAGAGAGGAGTTAGTGGGTGGAAGGGTACCTCAGTATCTGCTCCCTCAGCAAGAGGGCAATGGTCTGAGAACTGGTGGAGGTTTGGGTTTTTGATCTAGTAATTGGAGGGGATATATCAGGTTGCTGAGGTAGGAGTGACAGCAGAGAGTCCAGAGCAGAAGGCTGAGAGTGAGGAACTATGGGAGAAGCATAGTACAGGATGTGAGCGAAGGAGGGAAAAGGACTCCACATAGAGGAATTTCCCCTTTTTGAGCACTTGCTGAAGTTAAAAATGTCACACAGAATTTGAGAATCAGAGACCCCTCTGGGGGACATAGTTTTTGGTTGTCTAATATGGCCAATGCTGTCTACTGAATTTGATGAGGATTTTGGGTTCCACCAGGCAGCCCCTGCATGCTCACATCCCCATGACTTAAAGAAGAAATCAGCTTTTCCCCCACACAGCCATGACTGTTTGTGGCTTTGATAGTTCCCCGGACAAATATAGTAATCTAGGCTAGCCAACCTGAATCTGGCTCGTGTGTCCCTGCATCCATGTTTGTTTCCATTTTTTATGGTACAGAAGGGATTTAATGAAATTTTAGTGGGATCCTCTTCATCTTGGATATCCCAATAGGAAAGACCTATAGCCAGCTGAAAAATGTCTGGGTGGAGAGATGGCCACCAGGTCCCTAAGGGGGCTGTATGCGAGATAGACCATACTTCTTGTCTAGTAGAATTTGTGATCAGCCATCGCTGCTGAACGGGCTGATGAGGGTTAGAACTACTGGTGGCCAAGGGGAGAGTCTATAGCCTTATCCACATGGCGAATACGCAATTTGAAATGGTTACCAGTCTTCTCCAGTTTCCAGCCAGAGTCTGGACGCGGCGAAGGTTTGAGATGAGAGGCATGGATCCAGGAAGTGATTCCCTCTACTTTTACTGCTGTAGGTGTTTTAAGTAGCACCTGGTATGTTCCTTTCCATCAAGGTTCCGGGGATGACACTTGATGTCGTCTTATGTAGATGAAGTCTCTTACTTGATATTGATGTGTAGTCACCTCGTCCCCAGGTTGGTAGGCAGTGGCCAGCTGTTTCCACCGGTATCGCTGAGTTGTTTCAATGGCTTTAAGTCTATCAAGCAAGGAGGTGTGTAAGGGATCTTTAGGCCTTAGAGTTAGGGTTAGGTCCCTTACTGGAGCAGGGGCACCATAGAGAATTTCATAGGGGGTGAGGTTAAACAAAGAAACAGAGGGAGTATTTCTCGCATGAAACAGTGCATAAGTCAGGAGCATAGTCCAATCTTTTATGCTGGTCTCTAAGCTTTATTTTATTAAGGTCTCTTTAATGGTTCAATTTATTTTTTCAACCTGTCCTGAGCTCTGGGATATATAAGCATAATGTAACTTCCAACTAATCCACAGGATCCTGGTTAACACCTGAGTTACCTGGGTCCATTATCAGACCCTATTACCTTAGGCAGACCATATCTTGGAAAAATATCTTTCAGGATCTTCTTGAAAACCATTTGGGCCGTTTTTTTTTTTTTTTTTTGTTGTTGTTATTTTTTTTTTTATGTTTTTATTTATTTATTTATTTTTTTTGGTGTGTGTGTGTGTGTGTGGAAGGCCTTAATCCATCCTGAAAATGCATCTACAAAGACTAGGAGGTATTTAAGTCCATACCTTGTTGGCTTAATTTCTGTAAAGTCCACTTCCCAGAATTGTCCTGGTCTGATTCCTCGTAGGTGCTTTCGTCTAGGAAACTTGGAAGGGTAAGCATTAACCAATTGATGGACCCGACAGGCTTTGGTTACCCGTTCAGTTATTTCCTTTCGCTGTGAGTCGGTTAGTGGAAAACTCTGTTCTTGATCCTTCAGAAATGCCGGCAATGTCTTTGAACCAAGGTAAGTGAGTTGATGTATATTTTTAACGTAGTGTAGGGCCTTCTGTAATTGC
This sequence comes from Callospermophilus lateralis, assembly GCF_048772815.1. NCBI lineage: Eukaryota > Metazoa > Chordata > Mammalia > Rodentia > Sciuridae > Callospermophilus > Callospermophilus lateralis. Next base: position 899,782 of record NW_027513519.1, on the reverse strand, counting down.
AGGCTGAGCTCGATGAAGTTGAGGCGTTCAGTGTCAGTATCCTTAAATATTATCAAAAGCTTGCTGGTGCTCAGGGGTCCTTTGGAATTGGGCATCTCCCTTTAACACTGGGTATAAAGGAGAAGCTAAGGACGCAAACCCAGGTATCCATAACCTGCAAAAGCCAGCAGTCCCAAGAATCTCTCTGAGTTTTCTCCTGTTTGATGCCGGTGGTATCTGCACAACGGTTTGTTTTCTGGGCTCAGTGAGTCATCGTTTACTGCCCCTAAGGGAATATCCCAGGAAGATTACTTTATGCTAGCAAATTTGGGCCTTTTTGGCAGAAGCTCTATACCTGAGTTAAGCAAGCTCGCATAATAGTGCTTGGGTCCCAGACTCACAGTTTTCCTTGGTGTTGGCTGCCAGTCATCCACATATTGAATCAGGTTGACTTCAGGGTGCGTAGTTCTGAAGTTGTTGAGATCTCTGTGGAGGGCTTCATCAAAGTGAGTAGGGGAGTTTTGAACCCCTGTGGGAGTCTAGTCCAAATTAGTTGACCAGACGTTGTGGTTTCTGGGACTACCCACTTGAAAGCAAACAGCAACTGACTATCTTTATGCAGAGGCAAGCAAAAGAAAGCATCTTTTAAGTCCATAACAGTATACCATTTCCGATCAAGTTTCAGAGTGCTAAGTAGATTGTACGGATTAGGTACCGTGGGGTGAATGTCCTGCACTCTGTGGTTAATCTCTCTTAGGTCTTGAACGGGTGATAGTCCTCAGTTCCTGGCTTCTTTTACTGGTAGCACAGGATTGTTCCAGGCCAATTAACAGGGCCTTAGGACCCCTATGGTGAGATATTTCTGAATATGGGGCCTTATCCCATCTTTAGCTTTTTTTGCTTAGAGGATATTTTTTGACATTGATTGGGGAAGCTAAGGTTTTTAACTCCACTGTTATTGGAGGTTGTTTAAAGGCCAGGCCTAACCCAGCAGTCTTTGCCCACACATCTGGGTAATCTGTTATCCATTTCTGGGGTAGTTTACCTGTTTGATCAGTCTTGGGGGGTGTGAAGAGTGGATGTTCATCTTCTACTAATATAGTTAAAGCCGTGACTATAGGAGTTTTTACTGAAGGATTTAGAAATTTCATTTGGGGCCCTTCAGGGTTAAAAGTTATTTTGGCCCGGAGCTTGCTGAGCAGATTTCTGCCCATCAATGGGTCCGGGCATCCTGGGATTACTAGGAAGGAGTGATGGATTTCTCCTTTCCCCAGGTCCATGTTCCTCTTATTTTTCTAAGCCTGATATTTTATTCCATTAGCCCTTTGAACTACAGACCTTTTATTTGATAGAGGGCCCAATGGGGCCTTGAGGGCTGAGTATACTGCTCCTGTATTCACTTCAAAGTTTACTTGGGTCCCCTCCACTTCAAAAGTCACCCTGAGCTAGGGGAAGGGATCTGAGCCCCAACCTTCTTAGTCATTCTCCAGACTCAGAATGGCTGCCTGGCATGGCTGTCTCTTTCTAGGGCACTCTTTGGCCCAGTGTCCTTTTTCTTTACAGTAGGCACATTGATCTGAGGCCAGGGGTGGCCTCTGGCCTGGGCCCAGGTATCCCTGCCTGTCACCCTGTTTCTTAATTTGTGGCCTATTTGCTGTTGTAACCAGGACCTTAGTCAATGCCTTAGTCTGTCTTTTGCTTCTCTAATCCTCAATTTGCTCCCTTTCTTTCTCCCTGTTGCTCTCTTATAGTATACTTTCTTGGCTTCTCTGACTAAATCTCTCTTTTAACTTTTTTTTTTAATAACCATGGCAGCTTGCCCAATTAAGGCTATCGTGAGAGATGCCTTTTGATCCTCTGCCTGAGGATCGAAAGGAGTATATCTCATATATGCCTCCATAATTCTCTCTAGAAACATAGAGGGAGATTAATCAGGCCTTTGAATAATCTCTCTTACCTTGGCCAAATTAGTTGCTCACCTAGCGGCCGCTTGGAGACCTGCTATTAGAGCCTGGCAATAAGTGGAAAGATGCTCCCTACCTTCACAGGTGTTGGCGTCCCAGTTGGGTCGGTTCAAGGGGAAGCCGGCTTTGAGTATGTTGGAAAGTTGTGTCGATCACCCTTCTGGTACGAGGATATTTTCTTCTAGCTTCCAGGAGGTCTTTCTCTCATTCCTTTGTCATAAAGAGAGTCTCTAGGAGTTGTTGGCAGTCATTCCAAGTAGGCAGGTGTGAAAACGCCGGCGAGTTTTTTGAGTTCTTTTAGCCGGGCCAGCTTTCTCCTGGGAAGGAGGGGCTGTGTATTCCATAGGAGAGTCATCGGGATGGCAGTGGGCCAGCCTAGCTTCCTCGAATGATGGAGAGGCTGAGTCAGCAGCAGGGGAATCACTTAAAGGGTTTTGGGTGTTGGGGGACAAGGGCAAAAGATAAGGATGGGGAGGAGAGTCCAGTAGAGTCTTGAGACACAGGGAGAACAGAGGGTGGAGGAAAAGGAGCAGAGAGTTTGAGAGATAGAATCATGGGGGAAGGAGTAGGAGTGGGGGCAGGGACAAGGAAAGGCTTCACCCATGGAGGAGGAGATTTGCAGAGGTCTTGTCAAGTTAAGGTATATGACTGTTGATCTGGATGGCTTTGTGGTCCCGGCTGAAAGACAATATCTCTGACTTTTCGAATTAGTGCAAAGTAAAAAGATCCTTCTGGGGGCCCTCTGACTCCAAAGGCGGGTCATTCTGAGGCACAGAATCTGCCAGGTTTAGCATTTTACTGAAAAAGAAAGATTCTGAGCCCTTAAGCAGACTTTGGTCCAGTGATCAAGGGTCAGGAACAGAGGCATTGAAGTGCTCTGTCCCATAATGAAAGATACACAGGCATTGAAAGCAACGACACATGACACAGACAAGACAAGACAATAAAGACAGGCAATGGACGTCCAATACTGAGACCAAAACTGAGTAGCCAGCAAAACCCGATGGGCTGGCAATACTGAATCCAAAACAAAATAGCACTGAGTCGAGGAGACTATTGTTCCTCCATCTCCTGACTCCATTCCCCTGTGGCTCTGTGACATGTCTGTCAGCCACACTCGGAGAGAGCACACTCTCTTCACCGATAGCCATTTTGCCAAACCCTAACCTGAAACCTGAAACCAGAGAGAGGGGCCTTATTTACCCCCAGAGGAGCCCGTTGGGTGTCTTTCGTCTGCGGTGGCCGGATCTCGCTGCGGCCACCAAATGTAAAGGTCGGGCGAGGGTCATTGAAAGAGACCACCAAGAGACTGTTTCATGCAACAGCAAAGAGTTTATTGCGGGTCCGGCATGTAAAGGCTTAGAGCTCACTTGAATAGAGCAGAGAGCCCTGAGAACAGCTTAAGAAGTGCTTATATATTTTCCTTGGAGAGGGCAGGGAGGAAAGTTTATTGATGGGCAAGGGCGAGTGGGTGGTTTCGTGCAACTGTGTGATGGAGTACATTCTGCAGTTTGGCAGTTGGGGACAGCACATTCTGGGAACATGAATAGAAAAGAGTTCTCAAGATTTCAACAGTATTTTATTAAGCATACAGAAAAACAGGAGTGTCAAGTACCTATTTTATTAACCTTTCAAAATAAGTATGAAAACAGAAATCTAGGTAAGATTTGAAGCCCAGAAGTTCATTGGGCCCTTGATTGGTATACTTAGCATTGAGTAATATTCTGCAGAAATTTCCCAGATATATCGATATACAATGGCATAGGACTTTGTACCTTCTCTGAGGTCAGTTCCAAAACACAGTCTTTAAGGGGAATCACACCAGAGTTCAAGTCAAGGGGGACCCAGTTATCTCTTCCAACCACCAAACAAATGAACACAATTAAAACCAAAACACTCCCACATGGCACTCACCTTCTTCCATATAGACACTCCTCATAACCTCTGGCTGGAGGTTTCCATGAGAGGTGCAGCCCAAGACAGTGTCCAAAATAACCTCACTTGCCCCTCTTTTGCCTAAAGTCATGGTGGCCTGGACATCCTTCCGTTGAACCAGGAGTGATAAAATAGACCTGGCATTAATACTGCTCTGCTTCTTAAATTTGAGGCCTAATTACTGTGGGGTTTAGATTCTTTAAGTTAATTGGCATCATGAGAAAAACCAACCACTTATGGGCTAGCCTCTGTAGGGCTTTGAAAAACTCATTTGACCCAGAGGATCCCTATTCTCACTTGATGGAGGTAAGGAACCTTACAGAGAAAGGTGAGAAACTTCATCCACAATGACTGCTCTTTTGGCCATTTTGGTTTGGGATGCACCCATGGGATCTTTCTTTAGATCCATCAGGTGGTGAGAATCTAAGCCACCGCCTCACAGAGGGCCAAGAGGCTGATTCAGACACATCCCTTTCAAAAGCAATTAAGCAAAGAGCCACAAGGGGTTCCCTTTTATTTCAGTTTGAAAACTGCATTCTTCAGGCTTCAAAAAGGCGGGGTGCAGAGGCAAATACCTTAATGACATTCAGGGCAACAGAACAATAGCTAACAAAAGGCCCAAAGCTGGGTTTCTCCACTGAGACTTTCTTAGTCACATTTATATCTGAGTTTTCTGAAATGCTCTCATTCCCTTCAGCTATCCAGTACATGGACATGTCACAGAGCTTTGAGGTGGTACATATCTTGGACAAAATTCCATGAGCCTATTCTGGAGAGTGGCCAGAATTCAGGAAGAAAACAGTAACTTAGGAATATAGTAGGTGTTGTCCATCCATAAGTCAAGCGTCAGTCCATTCATAAATTGGGCAAGATGAATTCTGGGAAGCTTTCTCCTAGACAGGACATATTCATTGATGCATTCTCTTTTCTAATGTCTACAACCACGGACACAGTGGGATACACAGACTTAGAAACACTCGCCTTGTCAAACGACTTACTAGAATCAGTCCACTCCAAACCAAACAAACTGCCTTTCCTACCTATTCTCAGAACATGAGAAAAAACCACAAACCCACACCCACACCCACAAAGGCACCTCCTTCCCCCATGTAGGTCTGTGAATATCCAGAATGTCCTCTGACTGTTGGGCCATACTATGTTTCCCTGAAATAGCCCGTCCTGTGTCAGATTTGGTCTCATTGTCCAATTCTGTGAAGTTGTCAGGAGCCAGCGGTGAGCCACTACCTGCTTTCTTAGGATAGGCCCCTCTTCATAGCTTTTGTGACATTTGTCCATCCTCACATCAGTAGGTACCAAGACTGACTCTGTCCTTGGTAAATCCAAACAAGTTAGACCACTGGCACTGGGACTGGGACTGGCTCTTGGTGCCTGGCTTCCTGGATCCCAAGTTAAGAGAGTTCGATCACCCAGAAAGTGAGGTGAGGATACTTCCTTCAGGAACTGAATGAGGTCACTGCCTTGGCAACCACTTGGTGCTAACAGTTGCTTCCAAGGGTCCCATGAGATGGAGGCTGCCCCTAATTCCTGAGACACTTTCACAAGTTAGAAGGGTATACAAACCATAGGCACCCAGGAACAGCTCTCCACACAGGCCTTGTTTGATCCATCTTCTCTACATTAAGTAGAGAGAGGCTGATTCAGACACAACCCTTCATCCTTACCAGGTTGTTTGCATGGAAGCTGACTTTTGCTCTCTCAGGTCCTTCATAGCTGCCTACATCTTCTCCAGGTATCATTTCTGCATTGACCTTTGTGGTTCTCAGCAGGTGGAAGTTCCCCTACATTCCTATATTTTAAGACCAACTCTGTCCTTGCTCTACTGTAAAGTTAGATTGAGGGAACAGTGTATGGTTGGGGTTAATAACATGTTCAATTTGGGTTAGAAATCATTCTGCAGGATGATTCGTGGTATTGGCAACCTGCAACATTTATAAGAATATAGAGGTGAAATATAAGTATGAAAACATAAATCTAGGTAAAATTTGAAGCTCAGAAGGGCATTGGGGCCTTGATTGTGGTACTTAGCTTTGAATTACGTTAGTAATCATGGGCATAGGACCTTGTACCTTGGATGATCGATTGTAGAAGAGAACATTCACTCAAACATGGATAGTCGGTAGGATTAGGAAGATAGTTGGTATGTTTAGGAAGAAGAGTGAGTACAGGATTTGAACCAAAAGTTCTTTAGCAATAGGTTTTCGGTTAGAGAGTGAATGTAAATGTCAGCACATGTGAAGAGTCAGTAACAATGATGAACTGGGGAAAATATGTAGGTAAGCGGATAACTATAGAGATATTAGGAAATCAGCCAAAGTATAATGTGAGTGATAGGATTAGACATTTTCAACAGGGTTGGGTTTGAATATATTATTACAGGAAGAAAAAAATATGTAGTCACCAATAGGCTTGACATTTGAGAGCATTAGGCAAACTGGGCATGGATGTTTTTCGTAATCCATGCTCAATTTCCATTTAGGTTTTGGTAAAATCATAAGTGTGAACTTTGCATTTTATGTCCAGAATTTTACTGTGGTAAAATATATATGTAGATCAGGTGACATGAGTATTTCTTCCACCATTTATTGGAGCAATATTTTGAAGACATATAAATTAGTATTAGAGGTACAATTAGGTGTTCTCTGTGTCTATGAATATAGAGATAATGCATGAATAGACCATACTGTGAATGAATAATATTACGGGTTCCAACATTGAATAATGGATTGAATTGATATCTGAAAATATACAGGATATCTTATATTGATATACATTCATTCATTCCAACCAGTTATACATCTAACGGTAATATTAGGGTTATGGTTTATCATAAAGAGTGTGTGAGTTTTGCATCAAAAGTGATTTTGGAAATCGAAAATAATGTATTTGGAATGAAGTCTCATGAAAAGACCAGTCAAGAATACTGGAGGAATACATGTGTTCTGAAGCAGAAAGTGATTTAAAGTGAAACAAATGCTTATAAATTTGTGAATATGTGGATTAAATATATATCCTATGATGTGTATAAACTAAAGAAATAGTAATGTACCACTGGTGAATAAAAATAAACCTAAAATACACATCATGTCCCATAGGAATCTACTTGCATTGATGTTAACCTGGGTCAGATACTGTAGAAATATTACGATTTGGATGTATCTTTCACTGAAGTTCGTTTTCAGTACTAGGAAACAAATATGTATTTCTGGAGGATGAATATTTATGAGAATAATCTTATGAAAAGTTCATTATACATACACACATAAATATGAATTTATTTAGGGAGTGTATAATAAGACACATATATTTCGTATTTGAAAAATCTGAAATATATATATATATATATATATATATATATATATATATATATATATATACAGATATTAAAATACACACACAGAAATTAAAAAGTAGCAATATATGAACCAAACCAAATTCACCATGAAATATATATCATCCACAGATCCAAAAATATTCATTTTACTGAACATGAATTTATGTATTATTTTGTTCATCTAGGATACTCACTCATAGGTTGAATTTTCAGTTCCAAAAGTGTTTAACAGGAGTGATCTCTTCTCACAATTTGTATCTGTCAAGTCAAGCACCTCACAAGAATGTACGTGTGGTACCAGGTAGGATTCTATGTGTGCATATAAAAATACATGTGCTCAATAGGCTACAGCGAAAGGGAGACAGGAATTCCCATATTTGTTACCTTAAAAAAAACAAGGAGAACTATTGCAACAAACAGTTGAATAGATTTATAACATGCAAAAGGCAAGTCCAACTATACACCATGCCTCCTCTCAACTGCTTGTATTTCTATTCTGTTTGGGTTATTTTTCTCCATCATATTAAGATTAGTAGTCAGAGTCTAGTAGTTTATGAGTTAATGACAGGGATTCAGTATTTCGAATTTAAAAATTGGAAAAATTATCTGATGTGTATACAAATATGTGCTGCAAAAAATCTTTCCACTCTCATCCAGAACAATGCCTTGACATTACATTCGTACAAAATAAGACACAATTAAGAAGAAGAGTTAGAAAATCTGTGAATACATATCTGAAATGGAAAATGCTCAGGAGTTCACAACCTTGGAGGTGGTAGAGGAGTTTCCAAAAGTAAGGGACAGTGTAAACACTCCACAAACATGGAGCTCTGCCGGTATTAAGACTTCTTCAGAAACTGCCTCTGAGGTTGGGCACTTGAAATATATGTTGTTGTCAGGAGCTTTAGCTTCCTTTGTAGTGAGACCATCAATGATGGGTCTGCAACAACGTGACCTGGAAGACATGGTTTCTTATTTTCCAATGAACATGAGGCAGCAGTGCTGAATTCTCTCTTTTTATGTAAATTATGGACACTGGGGGCTAAGTGTCTCCCCTTGTGGACTGTGAAGCCATGTGGTCATCCTCCACTTTTCGTGGTGTTTCTTGCTGCTGCACTGGGAGTTTGGTAGTTGCTTCATGAAATACAAGGAGTTCAACTGGGACAGAGTGCTGGAGAAAGTTCTGTAACGTGTGGTGTGTCAGGGTCTGCAGGAGAATGCACCAAGCAGTGTTCTATCCCTCATTGCTTGCCCCATTGCCCCCTTGTCTATATCAACCAGATTCTGAAAATTGCCCTGAAACCTCTCCATATAACAACATGTCTTTACATATAATGGTCTGCTATCTGCACTATGTCAGTTACATGCCATTTGGAAGCCAATGGCCGATCCACATGGCCCCACAACAGATGTTTTTTTTTTTTTATTTTCTTTCACACACCTGCCCACCACTGCTCTAGTCCCACTACTAAGCAGGCTCCAACTACAGGCATCTCTGTTCTACACCATTTTCATGAAACCCAGTCAATCAAGTCACTGTGTGGTATACTCTTGAACTGCAACAGGACATTCAAAGGTTCTCCAGTGCCACCTGGTCATGGAAATTTCAAAAATTTCATGGTATTTATCTAGCCATTTTTCAAGTATGAAGTTGGAGGCACTGTTTCAATTCATTGTGGAGCCAGTAAATGTTGAGGAAGCTCATTTCAATGAAATCTCTGGAGAACTCTCACAGGCAAAGCTTCCCAAAGAGTGGCCGAAAGGTCACATAAAGCCAGGATCATTGAGGTCTACATATGAAGTCCATGTGTGTTTTGACTCTTGCCAAGTCTTTCAGAATAAAATCATGTGATATCCTGGCTGAGATTCCCAGTGCTCTGTGGAAAGTGACCCTGATCTCAGTTTCCAAGGGCAACACTCATGCGTGGCCTACTAAAATCTCAACACAATTCATGACAATACTTCTCTGAGATAAATTCCAGAACTCAATCTCTAAGGGGAATCACACCAGAGTTCAGGCCCAGGTGGACCCAGTCATCTCTTCCAACCACCACACAAATGACCACAATTAAAACCAAAACACTCCCACATGGGCCTCATCTTCTTCCATATAGACACTCATCATACCTCTGGCTGGAATTTGCCATGAGGGGCGCAGCCCAAGACAGTGTCCAAAAAAAGCTCCCTTGCCCCTCATTTGCCTAAAGACAGGGTGGCTTGGACACCCTTCCTTTGAACCAGGAATGATCAAATAGCCCTGCAATTAATACTGCTCTGTTTCTCCAATTTGAGGCCTACTGACTGTCAGGTATAAATTCTTTATGTGATTTGGAGTCATGAGAAAACCCACGCACCTATGGGCTAGCCTCTGCAGGGCCTGGAAGAACTCATTTGTCCCAAAGAATCCCTATTCTCACTTGATGGAAATCAGGAACGGTAAAGGTCGGGCGAACCTCAGAAGAAAAGACCAACAAGAGAATGTCTCATGCAACAGCAAAGGGTTTATTGGGGATCCAGCATGCTGGGGCTCAGAGCTCACTTCTGAGGAGCAAAGAACAAAGAGCCACGAGAATAACTTGAGCAAAGTTTATATAAATTCTTTAGAGAGGGCAGCGACTTTACATACATCATATCTTCTTTTAGCAAATCATCATATACCAAGGGAAAATCAAATAACAACTCTAAAACATGATAAGCAAATTTATTGGCGGGAGCATGCCGGGCAGGGGATGATTGGTCAGCCCTGAGAAGGGCTATACATTTAAACTAATTGGTTGTAGCCCTGAGATATATACGTGCAGATCTGCATGGTTTCTGGGAAGGGGTTGTTATTTAACTAGGTGGTCAGGAAAGATTTCAGCACACATCTAAAGGGCAGTTCTGGGAATTGTCTTAAATGCCACAGGAATTTCAGGTTCTTAGTGCAACTTGGAAGCTTTACAAAACCTGGTTCTTTATGTTTCAATTTCAATTTCTTTTATTCTTTCATTTCCCACTTCTTTTTCTGACTACTTTTAATCTTAAAAATAATGAGTTATAATTACTGCAGGGTCTCACATTCTATTTCTGCCAGTGGAGCCTATTTATGTCGGATTACCATGAGTTTTACCTGTCCAATTTGAGCCTGGAGAAAGGAAACTATGCGGTTAAGCAAACAAGTTCCCACAGTTAGCAACACCATAAGGATGATCAGGGGTCCCGCTAAGCCTGATAGAAGTGTAGTTAACCAGGGGGACTGGGTAAACCATGACTCAAAACACCCTTGTTGAATCTCCCTTTCTCTCTGGCGCTCTTCAAGTCTTTTTCTCAATTTACCCATGGATTATTTTGCAACTCCAGTATGGTCAGCATAAAAACAACATTCTTCTATCAGTGAAGCACAGAGGCCATGAAATGTGTTGGGATTTTTGGAGGCCACGCTTGAGACTCGCCCTTGGAAACTGAGATCTATACCAAGGGTGGCTTTCCACAGAGCACAGGGAATCTCAGCCATGATATCATATGATTTTATTTTGAAAGACTTGGCAGAAATAGTTGGGAAGCCTTGCCTGTGAGAGTTCTCCAGAGCTTTCATTGAAATGATCTTCCTCATCATTTTATGGTTCCTGAATGAATTGAAACCCACAGTGCCTCCAACTTCATCCTTGAAAAATGGCTACATAAATACGATGACATTTTTGAAATTCCCATGACCAGGTGGCATTTGAGAATCTTTGTATGTCCTGTTGCTGATTTGAGTGTACCAGACAGTGCCTTGATTGACTGGGTTTCATGATAATTGTGTAGAAAAGAGATGTCAGTAAGTTGGAGCCTGCTGATTACCGTTCATAGAGCAGTGTTTTGCAGGTGTGTGATAAAACATCTGTGTTGGGGCCATGTGGTTCTGCCATTGACTTCCAAATGGGTTGTGACTGACATGGTGCAGCCAGCAGAACATCTTGTTATATGGAGAAAGCATCTTGTTATATGGAGAAATTTCAGGGCAATGTTCAGAATCAGGTTGTTATGGTCAAGGGGGCAACCAATGTGGGATAGAAGACTGTTTGTTGCATTCTCCCGCAGACCCTGACGCACGACACTTGACAGAACTCCCTCCAGCACTGTGTCCCAGTTGAACTTTTTGTATTTCATGAAGCATATACCAAACTCCCAGTGCAGCAGCAAGAAACACAACAAAAAGTGGAGGATGACCAAATAGCTTCACAGTCCACACGGGGAATCACTTAGCCCCAGTGACCACAGTTATCTACAAAGAGAGAATTCAGCACTGCTGCTTAATGTTCATTGGAATTTAAGAGACCATGTTCTCCAGGTCACATTGATGCAGACCCAGCTTTGATGGTCTCACTACAAAGGAAGCTAAAGCTGCTGACAACATATATTTCAAGTGCCCAACCTCAGAGGCAGTTTCTCAAGAAGTCTGTAGACCAACAGTGCTCCATGATTGTGGAGTTTTACCCTGTCCATTACTTTTGGAAACTCCTCTACCACCTCCAAAGTTATGAACTCCTGAGCAATATCCATTCGAGATATGTATTCACAGATTTTATTACTCTTCTCCTCTGTGTCTTAATTGGGGCGAAGGTAATGTCAAGTAATTGTTCTGGATGAGAGTGGAAGGATTTTTGTGTAGCATATATTTACATACACATTGGATTCATTTTCCACTTTTCCATTTGAAATGCTGAATCCCTAACACTTCCCTGTACCCTACTAGATTCTGTCACCTAATCCTAATATGATGGAGAAAAATAACCCAGACAGAATTGAAATAGAAGCAGTTCAGAAAAGGCATGGTGTATAGTTGGACTTGCCTTTTGCATTATATAGTGTAGGAGTTATAAATCTAGTCAATTTTTTTTTTGAAATAGTTCTCCATGTGTTTTTAAAGTTAACAAATATGTGAATTCCTGTCTCCCTTTCACTGTAGCCTATTCATCACATGTATATTTATAAGCACATGTAGAATCCTACCTGGTACCACACGTACACTATTGTGTGGTGGCTGAATTGGCAGATACAAATTATGAGAAGAGATCACTCCTCCTAAACGCTGTTGGAACTAAAAATTCAACCTATGGGTGAGCTTCCTAGCTGAACAAAATTCATTCATATTCAAGTACTTGGATTTATAATCATCTTTTCACAAGATTATTCTCAGAAATATTCAGCCACCTGGAATACCTATTTGTTTCCTTCTACTGAAAACTAACTTCAGTGAATGGTGTATACAAATACTAATATTTCTACAGTAACTGACCCAGTTTAACATCAATGCAAGTAGACTCCTATGGGACATGATGTGTATTTTGAAGTTCATTTTTTTCAACACTGGTACATTACTATTTCTTTAGTTTATGCACATCATTGGATATATATTTCATCCACAAGTTCACAAATTTATAGTCATTTGTTTCACTTTCAATTAGTTTCTACTTCAGAACACCTATATTCCTCCATGTTTATTGACTGATCGTTTCATGAGACTTCTTTCCAAACACATTATTTTTGATTTCCATAATTACTTTTGAAGAAAATCTCACACACCCTAAATGATGAACCATAACCCTAATATTACCATTAGATATATAACTGGTTGGAATGAATGATTGTATATCAATATATTATTTCTTATATATTTTCAGATATCAATTCAATCCATTATTTACAGTTTAACCAGTTATATTATTTATACACAGTATTGTCTATTCATGCATTATCTCTATATTCATAGACACACGGTACACCTGTTTATACCCCCAATACTAATTTATTCGTCTTCAAAATATTCCTCCCAGAAATGGGGGAAGAAATACTCATGTCACCTGACCTACATATACATTTTATCACAGCAATATTCTGGACACAAAAAAGCAAATGTCACAGTTATAATTGTACCAATGGAAAGGTCGGGCGAGCATTGGAGGAAGAGACCACCAAGAGACTGTCTCATGCAACAGCAAACTGTTTATTGGGGGTCCAGCATGCTGCGGCTCAGAGTTCACTTGAATTTAGCAGAGAGCCCAGAGAACAGCTTAAGCAGAGCTTATATACTTTCCTTGGAGATGGCAGGGAGTGAAGTTTATTGATGGGTCAGGGCAAGTGTGCGGTGTGCGTGCAAATGTATGAAGGAGTACATCCTGCAGTTTGCCAGTTGGGGACATCACACTCTGGGAAGAAGATTAGCAAAGAGTTCTCAAGACTTCAACAGTGTTTTGCTAAGCATACAGAAAAACAGGAAGTGGCAAGTACCTATTTTATTAACTTTTCATTCCCCACTTCTTCTTCGGGTTACTTTTAATCATAAAAGTGATCATTGGGGGGTGTCACATTTTATGTCTGCTAGTGTGGTATATTGTTGTCTGATAACCATAAGTTTAACATGTCCAATTTGAGCTTGGAGAAAGGAAACTACACGGTTGAGCAAACAGCGCCCTACAGTTAGCAATAATATGAGGATTATTAATGGACCGGCCAAGGCTGATCAAAGCGTAGTTAACCCAGGGGACTGTGTGAACCAAGACTCAACCACCCTTTTTGGGCCTCTGTCTCTGGTTGACGCTCTTCAAGTCGTTTTCTTCATTTACTCATAGATTGTTTTACAACTCCAGTATTGTCAGAATAAAAACAACATTCTTCCCTCAATGCAGCACAAAGGCCCCTTCTCTCATGAAGAGGAGGTCCAACCGTCGCCTGTTCTGTAAAAGTACTTCAGAGTAAGAGGTTAATGATTTCTGTAAAGCTGTGATGGAGGTTTTAAATACCTTTAAGTTTTGGTCTATTGCTGCTTCTCATTGAGTCATTTGTTGTGTCCCATTGACTAGGGCAGTGGTTCCTGTGCCCAACTCTGGAGCAACTCCTATTCCTAATAGGATGGCTAAAGTGAGGGATACAGGTTTTCGGCGGAACCGGGTTTTATGCCCCCCTATTTGAAATTTAAATGAACCTGCGTCATGATAGAGCACTCTGGGAAACATCTGCACCATTACATAATTAAGCACATCTGTTGACAATTTTATGAACACATAAACAATGTTTAAGTATATCGAATTATACTGTTGTAGGGACAGAAACGGCAAGGCACCTAAGATAGCACCGAAGCTAGGGAAATAGTCCTATTTGGTTGCAAATGGATTTAGAAGGCATTGCTTCTGTTGTAATCAATTAATCCCCTGGACCCCAAGTTTAGGTAGTTTCAGAATTTTTTACCCAACATGTAAGTAAAGGGACTCAGAAGTTCACAGTCTGCAGAAGTTCACAAAAGTCAGTTTTTGTTTCTGTTTTATTTCCTCTGTTCTGGGAAAGTTAACTTTTTAAGGACACCTGAGAGGGGGGGAGCTTTTGTCTTCTCTTTTTTTTTTCTCCCTGCCAGCTGTGAAAATGGAGCCCAGTTGGTAACTTCTTTATCTTAGAAATGTAGCCATCTCTGTGAAGCCCCAACTCAAGGCCAGAGACCTTGTTCACATATTTTGTGAAAAACTAGTAAGGGGGTGTCTAGCTTCGGAGTGCTGATTTTTCCAGCCAGTGGCAAGTAGAACAGGGCAACAAGAAATGAGGAAGTTTATCTACATTGAACTCTTTCACAGGGACTCTTTTGCTGAAAGTCCTAAAGTCAGCCATGGTGAAGACTTCTGGAGAAGGTCAGTTAAGACTTTTCTGTGGTCCTGGTACAGAGGGGGAAGACGTGGAAGGCGGTGGGTGAGAGCAGCTCTGTGGATTTCAGAATGAGGAACGACAGATGTAAAAGAATAATGGGAAAGGGGTTTGGAATTTTGCTAGCAAGAAAAACTTGAGCAGTAGAACAGGTAGAGCAAAGGGGAAGATGGGAGTGAGTATATCAAAAAGCCCGTGAGGGACTTTAAATTCTTAGTTACCTGTTTTCAGTGTTGACAAAGCAACTTCAAAGGCCATTTTTATTACATCTTGGATAGGGGTCTGAGGGTTCCCTCAGCCTGTTTGGGCTTTTGGTTAGCTGGTAAGAGGACCTGTTGGGACCCAGTGCGAACACTGACAAGAGAAGAGAGGAGTGAGTGGGTAGAGGAGTACCTCAGTACCTGCTACCTCAGCAGGGGGGCAATGGTCTGAAAACCGGCGGAGGTTTGGGTATTTGATCTAGTAATGGAGGGGAGAAATCAGGTTGCTGAGGTGGGTTTGACAGCAGAGCGTCTGGAGCAGAAGGCAGAGGGTGAGGATCTATTGGGGAAGCATAGTTCAGGATTTGAGCGAAGGAGGAAAAATCCTCCACATAGGGGAATTTCCTTCCACCTTTTTGAGCACTTGCCGAAGTTAAAAAGGTCACGCAGAATTTGAGGATCTAGAGACCCCTCTGGGGGCCATCAGTTTTGGTTGTCTAATTGGTAATATGGCCAATGCTGTGTACTGAATTTGATGATGAGTTTGTGTTCCACTAGGCAGCCCCTATATGCTCGCATCCCCATGACTTAAAAAAGAAATCTGCTTTTCCCTCACACAGCCGTGGCTTTTGTGGCTTTGATAACTGCCGGGTAAACATAGTAATCTAGGCTAGCCAACTTGCTTCTGGCTCGCGTGTTCCTTCACCCATAGTAGCAAAACTCACACACTCTTCCTGATAAACTGTAACCCTAATATTACCATTAGATGTATAATTCATTGGAATGAATGTATATATACCAATATAAGATTTCCTGTATATTTTTAGATATCAATTAAATCCATTATTTAAAGTTGGAACCAGTTATATTATTTATTCACATTATGGTCTATTCATTCATTATCTCTATTTTCATATACACAGGGTAAACCTATTTTTACCCCCAATACTAATTTATGCATCTTTAAATATTGCTCCTAGAAATGGTGGAAGAAATACTCATGTCACCTTATCTACATATATATTTTATCACAGTAATATTCTGGACACAAAAACCAAAGGTCACACTTTTGCTTCTACCAAAACGTAAATGGAAAGTGAGCATGGATTACTTAAAACATCCACCTTCGGGTTGCCTAATGCTCTCAAATGTCAATCATATTGGTGACTATATATTTGTTTCTTCCTAAGATTATATATTCAATCAAGCCTGTTGAAATTGTCTAATCCTATCACTCACTTTATACTTTGCCTGATTTCCTAATGTCTCTATTGATATCAGCTTTCCTACATATTTTCACCAGTTCATCATTGTGACTGACTCTTCACATGTGCTGATATTTACACTCATTCTCTACCAGAAACCCTATTGCTAAAGAACTTTTGGTCCAAATCCTATACTCACTCTTCTTCCAAAATCTACCGACTACCTTCCCAATCCTGCCGACTGTCCCTCTTTGACTGGATGTTCTCTGCTACATTCATACATCCAAAGTAAATGGTCCTATGCCATTGTATGTCGATTTATCTGAGACATCTGTGCAGAACGTAATTCAAAGCTAAGTATCACCATCAAGGGCCCAATGCCCTTCTGGGCTTCAAATCTTACCTAGATTTCTTTTTTCATACTTATATTTCACCTTTAACCTCTTCTTAAAAATATCACAGGTTCCCTATACCATTATTCATCCAGCAGAATGATTCCTAACCCAAATTGAACATGTTATTAATCCTAGCCATACAGATTTTCTCAATCTAACTTTACAGAAGAGAAGGGACACAGTTATTCTTACTATAGAAATGTAGGGGATCTTTCACCTGCTGAGAACCTCAAAGGTCCATGCAGAAATGATCCCTGGAGAAGATGTATGCAGCTATGAAGGACCTGAGAGAGCAAGAGTCATCATCCCTGGCAAACATCTTGATCTGAATGGTCTGAATGAGCCACTCTCTTCTCAATGTAGAGAATGTGGACCAATCCAGGCCTGAGTGACCTCACCTCACTTCCTTGTTGATGGAACTCTCTGAAATTGGGATCCAGGAAGCCAGGCATCCAGAGCCAGACCCAGTCCCAATTTCAGTGTCCTCACTTGAATGGAATCACCAAGGAGAGGGTCAGTCATTCTTGGTACCTACTGATGTGAGGATGGGCAAATACCAGGAAAGCTCTGAAGAGGCTTCTGTCCTGAAAAAGCAGATAGTGGCTCACCCCTGGCTACTGAAAACCTCAGCGAGTTGGCCAAGGGACCAGATGTGAGACAGGACAGGCCATGTCTGGGAAAGATAGTATGGCCCACCAGTTAGAGAACACTCCAGATAGTCACAGACCTACTTGGTGGAAAGAGGTGCCTTTGTGGTTGTGGGTGTGAGTTTGTGGTTATGTCTCATGTTCTGAGAATAGGTAGGAAAGGCGGTTTGTTTTGTTTTGCCTGGACTGATTCTAAAATGTCATTTGACAAGGCAAGTGTTTCTATATCTGTGTATCCCACTGTGTCTGTGGATGTAGACATTAGAAAAGAGAATGCATCAATGAATGTTTCCTGTGCAATAGAGAGCTTTCTAGCATTCATCCTGCCCAATTTATGAATAGAGTGTGACTAGCCTTATTGATGTGCAATACTTGCTATCTTCCTAAGTTCCTGTTTTCTTTCTGAATTCTGTCCACTCTACAGAATAGGCTCATGGATTTGTGTCCAAGATATGTACCACCTCCAAGCTCTGTCACATGGACATGTACTGGATAGCTGAAGGGAATGGGAGCATTTCAGAAAACTCAGATATCAGTGTGAGCAGAAAAGTCTCAATGAAGAAACCCTGCGTGGCGCCATTTGCTTACCTAATGTTCTGTTGCCCTGAATGTCAGGAATGTCTTTGCCTCATGCCACCCTTTTGTGAAGCCTGAAGAAAACAGTTTTCAAATGGTAATGAATGGGCATCACCTGTGCCTCGTTGCTTAAAATGCTTTGGAAAAGCATGTGTCTGAATAAGGCTCTTCACCCTGTGTGAGGCTGTGGCTTAGATTCTTAGCACCTGATGGATCTAAATAAAGATCCTATATGTGCATCCAAAACCGAAATGGCAAAAAGATCAGTCATTGTGTATGAAGTCTTTTGCCTTCTTCTGTTAGGTTCCTGACCTCCATCAAGTGATAATAGGGATCCTTTGGGTCAAATGAGTTCTACAAACCCTTGCAGAGGTGCTTGGGGTACCTTCTGACTCCAAATCACATAAAGAATCTATACCTGACTGTCAGTAGGCCTCAAATTGGAGAAGCAGAGCAGTATTAATGGCAGGCCTATTTGATCACTCCTGGTTCACAGGAAGGGTGTCCAGGCCACTCTGACTTTAGGCAAATGAGTGGCAAGGGAGATTATCTTTGACACTGTCTTGAGCTGCGCCCCTCATAAAAATCACCAGCCGGAGTTAATTATGAGTGCGTATATGGAAGAAGATGAGGGCTATGTGGGAGGGTTTTGGTTTTAATTGTGGTCATTTGTGTGGCGGTTGCAAGGGATGACTGGGTCCACCTGGGCTTGAACTCTGGCGTGATTCCCCTTAAAGACTAAGTTCTGAAACTGACCTCAGAGAAGTATTGCCATGAATTGTGTTGGGATTTTAGGAGGCCACTCATGAGAGTTGCCCTTGGAAACTGATCTAGGGCTAGGGTTGCTTTCCACAGAGCACTGGGAATCTAAGCCAGGATATCACATGATTTTATTCTGAAAAACTTGGCAGCAAGAGTTGAGAGGCAAATCAAACATGAACCTCACATTGTAGACCTCAATGGGCCTGGCTTCATGTGACCTTTTGGCCACTCTTTTGGAAGCCTTGCCTGTGAGAGTTTTCCAGAGCTTTTTTTGAAATGAGCTTCCTCACATTTAATGGTTCCTGAATAAATTGAAACCCACAGTGCCCACCACTTCATCCTTGAAAAATGGCTACATAAATACCATGAAATTATTGAAATTTCCATGAACAGGTGCACCGGAGAATCTTTGGGTCTCCTGTTGCTGATCATGAGTGTACCAAACAGTGCCTTGATTGACTGGGTTTCATGAAAATGGTGTAGAACAGAGATGCCAGTAAGTTGGAGCCTGCTGAGTAGTGGGCTTAGAGCAGTGGTGGGGAGGAGTGTGATAAAACATCTGTGGTGGGGCCACGTGGATCTGCCATTGGCTTCCAAATGGCTTGTGACTGACATGGTGCAACCAGCAGACCCTTAAAGTAAAGGCATCTTGTTATATACAGAGGTTTCAGGTCAATGTTCAGAATCAGGTTGCTATAGTCAAGGGGGCAAGCTCTATGGGATAGATGCCTGGTTGGCGCATTCTCTTGCTGACCATGACCCACCACACGTGACAGAACTCCCTCCAGCACTGTGTCCCAGTTGAACTCTGGTGTTTCATGAAGCAAATACCAAACTCCCAGTGCAGCAGCAATAAACAAAAGGAAAATTCCAGGATGACCAAATGGCTTCACAGTCCACAGGGGGGAGACACTTAATTCCCAATGGCCACAGTTTGCCTTCAAATAGAGAATACAGCACTGCTGCCTCATGTTCATTGGAAAATAAGAAACCATATCTTCCAGGTCACATAGATGCAGACCCAGCTTTGGTGGTCTCACTACAAAGGAAGCTAAAGCTCCTGACAACAACATATATTTCATGTGCCCAAACTCAGAGGCTGTTTCTCAAGAAGTCTTTAATCCAGCAGAGCTCCATGTTTGTGGCCTGTTTACACTGTCACTTACTTTTGGAAACTCCTCTACCACCTCCAAGGTTGTGAACTCCTGAGCATGTTCCATTCCAGATATATAGTCAGAGATTTTCAAACTCTTCTCCTCTAATTGTGTCTCACTTTGGGTAATGGTTATGTCAATGCATTGTTCTGGATGAGTGTGGAAGGATTATTTTGTAGCACATATTCACCTTCCCATTGGATTCATTTTCCATTTTTTTTTTTTTGGAAATACTGAATCCCTGACACTCCCCCATACCCTAATAGACTCTGACTACTAATCTTAATATGATGGAGAGAAATAACCCAAACAGATTGGAAATCCAAGCAGTTCAGAGTAGGCATGGTGTACAGTTGGACTTGCCTTTTGCATGATAAAGTGTAGCTGTTATAAATCTAGTCAATTTTTTGTTGAAATAGGTCTCCATGTGTTTTTAAGTTAACAAATATATGAATTCCTGTCTCCCTTTCTCTGTAGCCTATTCAGCATATGTAATTTTATATGCACATATAGATTCCTACGTGGTATCACATGTACATTCTTTTGAGAAGGCTGATTTGGCAGATACAAATTGTGAGCAGAGATCACTCCTACTAAACGCTGTTGGAACTGAAAATTCAAATTATGGGTGAATTTCCTAGTTGAACAACATTATAAATAAATCCAAGTTCAGTAAAATAAATATATTTGGATCTGTGGATGATATATATTTCAAGATGAATTTCGATTGGCATATATATTGCTAATTTTTAGTGTCTGTGATATATATATATACACACACACAAACACACACACACACACTCTCCAGATTTTTCAAAACATGAAATATATGTGTCTTATTATACATTCTATAAATTTATTCATGTTTATGTGTGTGGATTTATAATCAACATTTCACAAGATTTTTCTCAGAAATATTCATCCACCCGAAATACGTATTGTTTCCTAGTACTGACAACTAACTTCAGTGAATGGTGCATTCAAATCCAAATATTTCTACAATACCTCACCCAGTTTAACATCAATGCAAGTAGATTCCTATGGGATATGATGTTTGTTTTGACATTCATTTTTATTCAACACTGGTACTTTACTATTTCTTCAGGTTATGCACATCATAGGATATATATTTCATCCACAATTTCGCAAAAATTTGGCATTGATTTCAATTTCAATCACTTCCTGTTTCAGAACACATGTATTCCTCCAGGTTTCTTGACGGGTCTTTTCATGAGACTTCTTTCCAAACACATTATTTTCGATTCCCATAATCACTTTTGAAGCAATACTCACAAACCCTTCATGATAATCCATAACACTAATGTTAACATTAGATGTAGAACTGGTTGGAATGAATGAATGTATATCAATATAAGATTTCTTACATATTTTCAGATATCAATTCAATCCATTTTTTAAAGTGGAATCAGTTATATTATTTATTCACAGTATCGTCTATTCATGCATTATCTCTATATTCATAGACACAGGGTACACCTCATTGTACCCCCAATACTAATTTATACGTCTTCAAAATATTGCTCCCAGAAATGGTGGAAGAAATACCCATGTCACCTGATCTACATATACAATTCATCACAATAATATTCAGGACACAAAAAGCAAATGTCACACTTATGATTGTATCAAACCTAAATGGAAAGTGAACATGGATTACTAAAAACATCCATGTCCAGGTTGCCTAATGCTCTCATTTGAAAATCCTATTGGTGACTCCATATTTGTTTCTTCCAAAGATTATATATTCAAACTCAACCCTGTTGAAAAAGTCTAATCCTGTCATTCACTTTATACTTTGCCTGATTTTGTAATGTCTTTATTGATATCTTCTTTCCTTCATATTTTGCACAGTTCATCATTGTGACTGAATCTTCACATGTGGTGACACATATATTTACTCTCTAAAACCCTATTGCTAAAGAACATTTGTTCCAAATACTATATCCACTCTTCTTTCTAAACCTACCGACTATCTTCCTAATCCTAACTTCTATCACTTTTTGACTGGATGTTCTCTTCTACATTCAATCATCCAAGGTACAAGGTCGTATGCAATTGTATATCGATTTATCTGAGACATCTGTGCAGAACCTAATTCAACGCTACGTATCCTAATCCAGGGCCCAATGACATTTTGGGCTTCAAATCTTACATAGATTTCTCTTTTCTTAATTATATTTTACTTATATATATATTGTTGTAAATATTGCAGGTTTCCAATACCTTTATTCACCCTGCAGAATTATTTCTAACCGAAATCGAATCTGTTATTAACTCTAACCATACACTGTTCCCTCAATCTTACATTACAGAATAGCAGGGACAGAGTTGTTGTTAAACACAGGAATGTAGGGGATCTTACTCATGCTAAGAACTTTGAAGGTCCATGCAGAAATGATCCCTGGAGAAGATGTAGGCAGCTATGAAGGACCTGAGAGAGCAAATGTCATCTTCCATGGAAAGCAACCTAGTCTGGATGAAGGGTTGTGTCTGAATCAGCCTCTCTCTTCGTAATGTAGAGAAGATGGACCAAACCAGGCCTGTGTAAAGAGCTGTTCCCGGGTGCCCATGTTTGATATACCATTCTAACTTGAGAAAGTGTCACAGGAAGTAGGGGCAGCCTCCATCTCATGGAACCCTTGGAAGCAACTGTTAGGAAAAAGTGGTTGCCAAGGCAGTGACCTCATTTAGTTCAGGAAGGAAATGACCTCACCTCACATCCTTGGTGATGGAACTCTCTGAACTTGGCATCTGGGAAGCCAGGCACCCAGAGCCAGTCTCAGTTCCAGTCCCAGTAGTCTCACTTGTTTGGATTTACCAAGGACAGAGTCAGTCTTTCTTGCTACCTACTGATGTGAAGATGGCCAAATGCCAGGAAAGCTCTTAAGAGTGGCCTTTCCTGAGAAAGCAGGTAGTGTCTCACCGCTCGCTTCTGACAACTTCACAGAGTTGGCCAAAGAGACCAGATCTGAGATAGGACAGGCCATTTCCGGTGAACATAGTTTGGCCCACCAGTCAGAGGACACTCTTGAGAGTCACAGACCTACTTGGGGGAAGGGGGTGCTTTTGTGGGTGTGGGTGTGGTTTTGTGGTTTTGTCTCAAGTTCTGAGAATAGGTAGGAAAGGCAGTTTCTTTGGATTGGCGTTGACTGTTTCTAGTAAGTTGTTTGACAAGGCGAGTGCTTCTATATCTGTGTATCCCACTCTGTCCGTGATTGTAGACATTAGAATAATGAATGCATCAGTGGATACTTCCTGTCTAGTAGAAAGCTTCCCAGCATTCATCCTGCCCAATTTATGAATGGACTGGTGTTTGCCTTATCAATGGGCAACACCTGCTATCTTCCTAAGTTCCTGTTTTCTTCCTGACTTCTGGCCACTCTCCACAATAGGCTCATGGTTTTTTGTCAAAGATATGTACCACCTCCAAGCTCTGTGACATGGCCATGAACTGGACAGCTGAAGGGAATGGGAGCATCTCAGAAAACTCAGATATCAGTGTGACCAGTAAAGTCTCAGTGGAAAAACCCTGCTTTGGGCCTTTTTCTTACCTATTGTTCTGTTGCCCTGAATGTGAGGAAGGTCTTTGCCTCAGGCCACACCTTTGTGAAGCCTGAAGAAAACAGTTTTCAAATGGAAATGAGTGGAGATCACCTGTGGCTCCCTGCGTAATTGCTTTGGAAAGGGATGTGTCTGAATCAGCATTTTGGCCCTGTGTGAGGCTGTGGCTTAGATTCTCAGCACCCGATGGATCTAAAGACAGATCCCTTGTGTGAATCCAAAACAAAAATGGCCAAAAGAGAACTCATTGTGGATGAAGTCTAACCAACTCAACTAACCAACTCACAGTGAAAGTAAATAACTTTTGTAGTGGAGGAGACCCCAGTAAACTTTGAAGTGGATACAGGGGCAATAGATTCAGCGCTTAAGGCCACATTGGGCCTTCTATCAAATAAAACGTCTCTAGTTCAATGGGCTAAGGGCAGTAAATATTGGGCTGTGACAACTAAGAGGATTATGCACCTGAGGAAAGGAAAAATCCATCACTCTTTCCTAGTAATCCCAGAATGCCCAGCCCCATTTATGGGTACAGATCTGCTCACCAAGCTCTGGGCCAAAATAACTTTTAACCCTGAAGGCCCCCAAGTGGAATTTCTAAATCCTTCAGTAAATACTCCTATAGTCACGGCTCTAACAATGTCAGTAGAAAATGTACATCAACTCACTCACCTTGGTTCAAAGAAACTGCAGGCATTCCTGAAGAATCAAGAACAGAGTTTTTGACTAACCGACTCACAGCAAAAGAAAATATCTGAATGGGTAACAAAAGCCTGTTGGGTCCATCAATGGGTTAATGCTTACCCTTTCAAGCTTCCTGTAGGAAAGCACCTTCGAGGCACCACACCAGGACAATTTTCAGAAGTGGACTTTACTGAAATTAGGCAGCAAGTTATGGACTTAAATATCTCCTAGTCTTTGTAGATACATTTTCAGGATGGATTGAAGCCTTCACAACAAAAAAAGGAAAAGAAAAAAAAAAAAACATGGCGCAAATGGTGGTCAAGATGATTCTGAAAGATATTTTTCAAAGATATTGCCTGCCTACAGTAATAGGGTCTGATAATGGACTGGCGTTCATGGGAAAGATAGGTCATGGGTTAACCATTACCCTGGTGATTAATTGGTAGTTACATTATGCTTATAGACCTCAGAGCTCAGTACAGGTAGAAAAAATAAATAGAACCATTAAAGAGACCATAATTAAATTAAGCTTAGAGACCTGCATAAAAGATTGGACTGTGCTCCTGCCTTATGCACTGTTTCATGCAAGAAATACTCCCTCTGTTTCTTTGTGTAACCGCTTCCCCTGTGAAATTCTCTGTGGTGCCCCTCCTCCAGTAAGGAACCTAACCCTAACTCTAAGAAATAACGATCCCTTACACACCCCCTTGCTTGACAGACTTAAAGCTCTTGAAAGAACTCAGTGATACCTGTTAAAACAGCTGGCCATGGCCTACCAACCTGGGGACGAGGGGACTCCACATTGATATCAAGTAAGAGACTTCCTCTACATAAGACGACATCAGGTGTCATCCCTGGAATCCCACTGGAAAGGATCATACCAGGTGCTACTTATAACACCTACAGTGGTAAAGGTAGACGGAATCAATTGCTGAATCCATGCCTCTCATCTCAAGGCTGCTCCCTGTCCAGCCTCTTGCTGGATACTGGAAATGAGTGGTAACCCTTTCAAATTGCGTATTCGGCGTGTGGAAATGGCTATAGACTCTCCCCTTGGCCACCAGTAGTCCTAACCCTCATCAGCCCATTCAGCAGTGATGGCTGATAACAAATCCTCATTGACAAGAAGAATGGTCTATCGTGCATACAGCCCCCTTAGGGACCTGGTGGCCATCTCAACACCCAGACATTTGTCAGCTGGCTATAGGTTTTTCCTATTGGGATATCCCTGATAAAGCGGATCCCACTAAAATTCCATTAAATCCCTTCCGTATCATAGATAATGGAAACAAACATTATGGATGTAGGGACACGTGAGCCAAATGCATGTTGGCTAGCCTAGATTACTATGTCTGCCCAGCATACTATCAAAGCCACAAACAGCCTCGGCTGTGTGGGGGAAAGCTGACTTCTTCTGTAAGTCATGGGGATGTTAGCATACAGGGACTGCCTGGTGGATTCCAAACTCCTCATCAAATTCAGTACACAGCATTGGCCATATTACCAATTAGACAACGGAAACCCCCTTGCTGAGGTAGCAGGTACGGAGGTACCCCACCACCCAGACACTCCTCTCTTCTCCTGTCAGTGCCCACAAAGGGATCCATCAGGTCCTCTTAGCAGCTAACCCAAAGCTCAAACCAGCTGAGGAGAACCCTCAGACCCCTATCTAAGATGTAATGAAAATGGCCTTTAAAGTTGCTTTGTCATCACTGAAAACAGGTGACTAAGAATTTAAAGTCCCTCACAGGCTTTCTGGGATACTCACTCCCGTCTTCCCCTCTGCTCTACCGGTTATACTGCTCAAGTTTTTGTTGCTAGGAAAATCCCAAACCCTTTTCCCATTATTCTATTATATCTCTCCTTTCTCTCACAGGCTTTTTGGGATACTCATTCCCGTCGTCCCCTCTGCTCTACCTGTTCTTGTGCTTAAGTTTTTGTTGCTAGGAAAATCTCAAACCCCTTTCCCAATATTCTTTTACATCCCTCCTTCCTCATTCTCAGATCCACGGAGCTGCTCTCAGCCTTGCTTTCCACGTCTTCCTCTCTGTACCAGGCCCACAGAAAAGTCTTAAATGACCTTCTCCAGAAGTCTTCACCATGGCTGACTTTAGAACTTTCAGCAAAAGAGTCCCTATAAAAGAGTTCACTGTAGATAATCTTCCTCTTTTCGTGTTGCCCTGGTCTACTTGGCAACTGGCTAAAAAATCAGCACTACTAAGCTAGACACACCCTTACTAGTTTTTCACAAAATATGTGAACAAGGCCTCTGACCTTGAGTTGGACTTCACAGATATGGCTACAATTCTAAGATAAAGAAGTTACCAACTAGGCTCCATGGTAACAACTGTCAGGGAGAAAAAAAAGCTCTCCCCCTTTCAGGTGTCCTTGAAAATTGAACTGGCCCAGAACAGAGGAAAAAATAACAGAAAAAAAAACTGATTTTTGTGAACTTCTGCAGATTGTGAACTTCTGAGCCCCTTCCCTTACATGTTGGGTAGAAATTCTGAAACTACCTAAACTTGAGGTTCAGGGGATTAATTGATTACAACAGAAGCAATGCGCTCTAAATCCGTTTACAACCAAATAGGACTGTTTCATTGTCTTTGGTGCTATCTTAGGTGCCTTGCCTTGTCCGTCCCTACAACAGAAAGATTCTATATACTTAAACATTGTTTATGTTTTCATGAAATGCTCAACAGATGTGATTAATTATGTAATGGTGCAGATGTTTCCCCGAGTGCTCAATGATGATGCAGGTCCATTTAAGGATTTAATAGGATCAAATAGGAGGGCATACAACCCAGTTCCACCAGGAACCTGTATCTCTCACTTTAGCCATCCTATTAGGAAGAGGAGTTGCTGCAGGAGTGGGCAAAGGAACCACTGCCCTAGTCCATGGGATGCAACAAATGCTCCAATTAGAAGCAGCAATAGACCAAAACTTAAAGACAATAAAACCTCCATCACAGCTTTACAGGAATCTTTAACCTCTCTCTCTGAACTTGTTTAAAGAACAGGCGAGGGTTAAAACATCCTCTTCATGAGAGAAGGGGGACTTTGTGCTGCATTGAGGGAAGAATGTTGTTTTTATGCTGACCATACTGGAGTTGTAAAAGAATCTATGAGTAAATTAAGAAAATGCCTTGAAGAGCGTCAAGGAGAGACAGAGGCCAAAAAAGTTTGGTTTGAGTCTTGGTTCACACAGTCCCTCTTGTTAACAATGCTTTCATCAGCCCTGGCCAGTCCATTAATAATCCTCATATTATTGCAAACTGTGGGACCCTGTTGGCTCAACCATGTAGTTTCCTTTCTCCAAGCTCAAATTGGACAAGTTAAACTTATGGTAATCAGACAACAATATACCCCACTAGCAGAAGAATAAGTGGGGAATGAAAAGTTAATAAAATAGGTACTTGTCACTTCCTGTTTTTCTGTATGCTTAACAAAACACTGTTGAAATCTTGAGAACTGTCCCCAACTGCCAAACTGCAGAATGTACTCAGTCACCCGGTTGAAAAGCAAACCGCCCACTCGCACTGACCCATCAATAAACTTCCATCACTGCCTTCTCCTAGGAAAGTACATAAGCTCTTCTTAAGCTGTTCTCAGGGCTCTCTGCTCTATTGAAGTGAGCTCTGCGCCCCAGCATGCTGGACCCACAATTAAACCTTTGTTGTTGTATGAGACAGTCTCTTGGTGGTCTCTTCCTCCTATGCTGACCTGATCATTACAATATTTCACCTCTATATTCTTATAAATATTGCAGGTTACCAATACCATTATTCATCCAGCAGAATGATTCCTAACAAAAATCAAAGAAGTTATTAATCCTAACCATATCATCTTCCCTCAATCTAACTTTACAGAAGAGCAGGCACAGACTTGGTCTTACAATACAGGAATGTAGGGGATCTTTCACCTGCTGAGAACCTCATAGGTCCATGAAGATATGATCCCTGGAGAATAGGTAGGCAGCTATCAAGGACCTGAGAGAGCAAAAGTCATCTTCCATGGCAAACAACCTGGTCAGGATGAAGGGATGTGTCTGAATCAGCCTCTCTCTTCTTAATGTAGAGAAGATGGAACAAACCAGGCCTGTGTGGAGAGTTGTTCCCGGGTGCCTATGGTTGATATACCATTCTAACTTGTGAAACTGTAACAGGTAGTAGGGGCAGCCTGCATCTCATGGGACCCTTGGAAGCAACTGTTAAGACAAAGTGGTTTCCCAGGCAGTGACCTCATTCATTTCCTGAAGGAAGTGACCTCACCTCACTTCCTTGTTGATGGAACTCTTGAACTTGGGATCCAGGAAGGCAGGCACCCAGAGCCAGTCCCAGTCTCAGTCCCAGTGTTCTCACTTGTTTGTATTTACCAAAGACAAAATCAGTCTTTCTTGGTACCTACTGATGTGAGGATGGCAAAATGCCAAGAGAGTTCTTAAGAGGGGCCTTTCCTGGGAATCAAGGTAGTTGCTCACTGCTGGCTCCTGACAACTTCACAGAGCTGGCTAAGGAGAACAGATCTGAGACAGGGAATGCCATTTTGATGGAACATACTATGGCCCACAAGTCAGAGGACACTCCAGATAGTCTCAGAATGACTAGGGGTAAGGAGGTGCCTTTGTGGGTGTGGGTGTAGTTTTGTGATTTTCCCTTGTTCTGAGAATAGGTAGGAAAGGCGGTTTGTTTGGATTTAGTGAACCTTTTCTAGTAAGTCCTTTCACAAGGTGAGTGTTTCTATGTCTGTATATCCCACTGTGTCCGTGGTTGTAGACATTAGAAAAGAGAATTTATCAATGGATGTGTCCTGTCTAGTAGAAAGCTTCCCAGCATTCATCCTGCCCAAATTATGAATGTACTGTGACTTCTATTATTGATGGGCTACACCTGCTATCTTCCTAAGTTCCAGTTTTCTTCCTGAATTCTGGCCACTCTCCAGAATAGGCTCATGGTTTTGTGTCCAAGTTATGTACCACCTCCAAGCTCTGTGAAATGGCCATGTACTGGATAGCTGAAGGAAATGGCAAGCATCTCAGAAACCTCAGAAATCACTTGGACCAGGAAAGTCTCATTGGAGAAACCCTCATTTGTGCCTTCTGCTTACCTATTTTTCTGTTGCCCTGAATGTCAGGAAGGTCTTTGCCTCAAGCCACCCCTTTGTTAAGCCTGAAGAAAAGAGTTTTCAAATGGAATTGAATTGGCATCACCTGTGGCTCTTTGCTTAATTGCTTTGAAAAGGATGCGTCTTATTCAGAATCTTGGCCCTGCGTGAGGCTTTGGCTTAGAGTCTCAGCACCTGATGGATCTAAAGAAAGATTGCATGTGTACATCCAAAACGAAATTGGCCATAAGAGAAGTCCTTGTGGATGAAGTCTCTCGCATTCCTCTGTAAGTTTTCTGACCTCCATCAAGTGATAATAGGGATCCTTTGGGTCAAATGAGTTCCTCAATGTCCTGCAGAGGCTAGCCCATCGGTGCTTGGGTTTTCTCATGACTCCAAGTCACATAAAGAATCTAAAACCCATAGTCAGTAGGCCTCAAATTGGAGAAGCAATTAATGGGAGGCCTATTTGATCACTCCTGGTTCACAGAAAGGATGTCCAGGCCACCCTGAATTTAGGCAAATGAGGGGCAAGGGAGATTATTTTGGACACTGTCTTTGGCTGAGCCCCTCATGGAAACCTCCAGCCAGAAGTTATGATGAGTGTCTAAATGGAAGAAGATGAGGGTCATGTGGGAGTGTTTTGATTTTAATAGTGGTCATTTGTGTGTCGGTTGGAAGAGATGATTGGGTCCACCTGGGCTTGAACTCTAGTGTGATTCCCCTTAGAGACTGAGTTCTGGAACTGACCTCAGGAAAGTATTGCCAGGAATTTTGTTCGGATTTTAGGAGGCCAAGCATGAGATTCACACTTGGAAACTGAGATCTAGGCCCAGGGTGGCTTTTCACAGAGCACTGGGAATCTCAGCCAGGATATCACATGATTTTATTCTGAAGGACTTGGCAGCCATAGTTGAGAGTCAAAACACACATGTACCTCACATCGTAGACCTCAATGCACCTTGCTTCATGTGACCTTTAGGCTACTCTTTGGGAAAACTTCCCTCTGAGAGATCTCCAGAGCTTTCAGTGAAATGAGCATCCTCAACATCTAATTGTTCCTGAATGCACTGAAACCCACATTGCTTCCATCTTCATTTTTGAAAAATGGCTTGATAAATACCATGAAATTTTTTTAAAATTTTCATGAAGAGGTGGCACTGGAGAACCTTTGAATATCCTGTTGCTGATTATGAGTATACCAGTCACTGCCTTGATTGACAGGGTTTCAAGAAAATGGTGTAGAACCGAGAAGCCAGTATGTTGGAGCCTGGTGAGTAGTGGGCCTATAGCCGTGGTGGGCAGGTGTATGATGGAACATCTGTGGTGGGGCCATGTACATCAGCCATTGTCTTCCAAATGGCTTTTCGCTGACAAGGTGCAGCCAGCAGACCTTTATATGTAATGGCATCTTGTTATATGGAGAGGTTTCAGGGCAATGTTCAGAATCAGGTTGCTATGGTCAAAGGGCAAGCTATGAGGGATAGAACCTTGGTTGGTGCATTCTCCTGCAGACCCTGACCCACCACACGTGACAGAACTCCCTCCAGCACTGTGTTTCAGTTGACTTCCTTGTATTTCGAGAAGCAAATACCAAACTACCTGTGCAGTAGGAAGAAACCCCATAAAATGTGGAGGATGACCAAATGGCTTCAGAATTCCCACGGGGATACACATAGCCGCCAGTGGCCCCAGTTTACCTACAAAGATTGAATTCAACACTGCTACCTCATGTTCATTGGAAAATATTAAACCATATCCTCCAGGTCACGTAGATGCTGACCCAGCTTTGATGGTCTCATTACAAAGGAAGCTAAAGCTCCTGACAAAAACATATATTTCAAGTGCCCAAACTCAGAGGCAGTTTCTCAAGAAGTATTTAGGTCAGCAAAGCTCCATGTTTGTGGAGTGTTTACCCTGTCCCTTACTTTTGGAAAGTACTCTACCACCTCCAAGGTTTTAAACTTTTGAGCATATTCTATTCCAGATATTTATTCCTAGATTTTCTAACTCTTCACCTCTAAAGATATATTACTTGGGGCGAGGGTAATTGCAAGGCATTGTTCTGGATTAGAGTGGGAAAATTTTTGTGTAGCACATATTTGCACACACATTGGGTTCATTTTCCAATTTTCCATTCGAAATACTAAATCCCTGACAGTAACCAATACCCTACTAGACTCTGACTACTAATCCTCATATGATCGAGAAAAACAACCCAAACAGAATACAATTACAAGCATTTCAGAGGAGGCATGGTGTATAGTTGCACTTGCATTTTGCATTATATAAGGTAGCAGTTATTAATCTAGACAACTTTGTGTTGAAATAGTTCTCCATGTGTTTTTTTTTCAATTATTCAATTTCAGTTTATTTTATTTTATTTTTTTAGTTGGTTTTTCAAACCTTACAAAGCTCTTGACATATCATATTTCATACATTAGATTCAAGTGGGTTATGAACTCCCATTTTTACCCCAAATACGGATTGTAGAATCACCTCAGTTACACATCCACATTTTGCATATTGCCCTATTAGTAACTTTTGTATTCTGCTACCTTTCCTATCATCTACTATCCCTCATCCCATCCCCTCCCATATTCTCTCTCTCCCCCATCTACTGTAATTCATTTCTCTCCTTGTTTATTTTCCCATTCCCCTCACAATCTCTTATATGTAATTTTGTGTAACAATGAGGGTCTCCCTCGATTACCATGCATTTTCCCTTTTTTCTCCCTTCCCCCACAACTCAAGTCTCTGTTTAATGTTAATCTTTTCTTAATGCTCTTCCTCCCTGCTCTGTTCTCAGTTGCTCTCATTATATCAAATAAGCATTTGGTATTTGTTTTTCAGTGATTGGCTAGCTTCACTAAGAATAATCTGCTCTAGTGCAATCCATTTCCCTGCAAATTCCATGATTTTGTCATTTTTTAGTGCTGAGTAATACTCCATGGTGTAAAAATGCCACAATTTTTTTTATCCATTCATCTATTGTACAGCATCTGGGTTGGTTCCTCAGTCCAGCAATAGTGAATTCTGCTGCAATGAACATCGATGTCGCAATATCCCTGTAATACGCTCTTTTAAGGTCTTCAGGGAATAGTCTGAGAAGGGCAATAGCTGGATCAAATGCTGGTTCCATTCCAAGCTCTCCCAGGATTCTCCATACTGCTTTCCAAATTGGGTGCACCAGTTTGCAGTCCCACCAGCAATGCACAAGAGTAACCTTTTCCCCACATCCTCACCAGAACTTGTTGTTGTTTGGCTTCATAATGGCTGCAAACCTTACTGGAGTGAGATGGTATCTTAGGGTGGTTTTGATTTGCATTTCTCTGACTGCTAGAGATGGTGAGCATTTTTTCATGTACTTTTGATTGATTGTATGTCCTCCTCTGAGAAGTGTCAGTTTAGGTCCTTGGCCCATTTGTTGATTGGGTTATTTGTTATCTTATTGTCTAATTTTTTGAGTTCTTTGTATACTCTGGATATTAGGTCTCTATCTGAAGTGTGAGGAGTAAAAATTTGTTCCCATGATTTAGGCTCCCTATTTACCTCTCTTATTGTTTCTCTTGCTAAGAAAAAAAATTCAGTTTAAGTAAGACCCATTTGTTGATTCTTGTTATTAACTCTTGTGCTATGGGTGTCCTATTAAGGAATTTGGAGCCCGACCCAACAATATGTAAATCGGAGCCAGTTCTTCTTCTAACAGATGCAGAGTCTCTGATTTGATATCTAGCTCCTTGATCCACTTTGAGTAAACTCTTGTGCATGGTGAGAGGAGGGGATTCAGTTTCATTTTGTTGCAGATGGATTTCCAGTTTACCCAACACCATTTGTTGAAGATGCTATCCATCCTCCATTGCATGCTTTTGGCTCCTTTATCAAATATAACATAGTTTTAGCTTTGTGGATTAGTCTCTTGTGTCCTGTATTCTGTACCATTGGTCTACCCGCCTCTTTTGGTACCAGTACCATGCTGTTTTTGTTACTTTTGCTCTGTAATATAGTTTGAAATCTGGTATCACTATACCGCCTGATTAACACGTCCTGCTTAGAATTGCTTTTGTATTTTTGGGTCTTTTATTTTTCCATATGAATTTCATGATTGGTTTATCTATTTCTACAAGAAATGCCGTTGGGATTTTGATTGGCATTGCATTAAAACTATAGAGAACTTATGGTAATATCGCCATTTTGATGATGATAGTTCTGCCTATCCATGAACAGAGTATATTTTTCCATCTTCTAAGATCTTCTTCTATTTCTCTCTTTAGGGTTCTGTACTTTTCATTGTATAAGTCTTTCACCTCTTTTGTTAGGTTGATTCCCAAGTATTTTTTTTTTTTGAAGATATTGTGAATGGAGTGGTTGTCCTCATTTCCCTTTCAGAGGATTTGTCGCTGATATATAATTCTTTACTGGTCACACGGATATCTGAGTTTTGTGAGATGTTTTGAATGAACTGTTTTTCAGAAGGGCTATTTGCATTTCAGAAGATTTGTCGCTGATATACAGAAATGCCTTTGATTTATGCATGTTGATTTTATATCCTGCTACTTTGCTGAATTCATTTATTAGTTCTAGTAATTTTTTGTAGACCTTTTGGGTTTTCTATGTATAGAATCATGTCCCCAGCAAATAGTTATAATTTAAGTTCTTCTTTTCCTATTTTTAAGCTTTTGATTTCTTTCGTCTGTCTAAATTGCTCTGGCCAGTGTTTTGAGAACTATATTGAATAGAAGTGGTGATAGAGTGCATCCCTGTCTTGTTCCAGATTTTAGAGGGGATGCATTGAATTTTTCTCGATTCAGAAAATTAGCCTGAGGCTTAACATAGATAGCTTTTACAATGTTGAGGTAAGTTTCTGTTATCCCTATTTTTTCTAATGTTTTGAACATAAAGGGATGCTGTACTTTGTCGAATGCTTTTTCTGTGTCTATTGAGATGATCATATGGGTCTTATCTTTAAGTATATTGATGTGGTGAATAACATTTATTGATTTCCATATATTGAAACATCCTTGCATCTGAGGGATGAAGCCTACTTGATCATAGTGCACAATTTTTTTGATGTGCCTTTGTATTCGATTCGCCAGAATTTTATTGAGGATTTTTGCATCTAGGTTCATCAGAGATATTGGTCTGAAGCTTTCTTTCGTTGAGGTGTCTTTGTCTGGTTTTGGAATAAGGGTGATGTTGGCCTTATAGAATGAATTTGGAAGAGCTCCCTCTTTTTCTATTTCCTGAAATAACTTGAAAAGTATTGGTATTAATTCTTCTTTAAAGGTTTTGTAAAACTCCGCTGTATACTCATCCGGTCCTGGGCTTTTCTTGGTTGGTAGTCTTTTGATTGCTTCTTCTATTTCATCCATTAATATTGGTCTGTTTAAATTGTGTGTATCCTCCTGACTCAGTCTGGGCAAATCATATGTCTTAAGAAATTTATCGATGTCTTCACTATTTTCTATTTTATTGGAATATAGGTTTTAAAAATAATTTCTAATTGTCTTCTGTATTTCGGTAGCATCTGTTGTGATATTGGCTTTTTCATCCCGTATGTTAGTAATCTGTGTTCCGTCTCTTTTTCTCTTCGTTAGCATGGCCAAGGGTCTGTCGATCTTATTTATTTTTTCGAAGAACCAACTTTTAGTTTTGTTAATTTTTTCTTTTTTTTATTGGTTGTTCAAAACCTTACAAAGCTCTTGCTTGACATATCATATTTTATACATTAGCATACATTAGCTTCAAGTGAGTTATGAACTCCCTTTTTAACCCCATGTACAGATTGCATAATCACATGGGTTACACATCCACATTTTTACATAATGCCCTATTAGTTACTGTTGTATTCTGCTCCCTTTCATATCCTCTACTATCCCCCCTCCCGTCCCCTCCCATCTTCTCTCTCTACCCCATCTACTGTAATTCATTTCTCAGCTTGTTTATTTTTCCATTCCACCCACAACCTCTTATATGTAATTTAGTATAACAATAAGGGTCTCCCTCCGTTTCCATGCAATTCCCTTTTTCTCTCCCTTTTCCTCCCACCTCATGTCTCTGTTTAATGTGAATCTTTTCTTCCTGCTCTTCCTCCCTGCTCTATTCTTAGTTGCTCTCATTATATCAAAGAAGACATTTGGTATTTGTTTTTTAGGGATTGGCTAGCTTCACTAAGCATAGTCTGCTCAAGTGCCGTCCATTTCCCTGGAAATTCCATGATTTTGTCATTTTTTAGTGCTGCGTAATACTCCATGGTGTATAGATGCCACATTTTTGTAATCCATTCATCCATTGAAGGGCATCTGGGTTTGTTCCACAGTCTAGCTATTGTGAATTGCGCTGCTATGAACATTGATGTGGCAGTATCCCTGTAATAGCTGGATCAAATGCTGGTTCCATTCCCAGCTTTCCCAGGATTCTCCATACTGCTTTCCAAATTGGCCGCACCAATTTGCAGTCCCACCAGCAATGTACAAGAGAACCCTTTTCCCCACATCCTAGCCAGCACTTGTTGTTGTTTGACTTCATAATGGCTGCCAATCTTACTGGAGTGAGATGGTATCTTAGGGTGGTTTTGATTTGCATTTCTCTGACTGCTAGAGATGATGAGCATTTTTTCATGTACTTGTTGATTGACTGTATGTCCTCCTCTGAGAAGTTTCTGTTCAGGTCCTTGTCCCATTTGTTGATTGGGTTATTGGTTATCTTATTGTCTAATTTTTTGATTTCTTTGTATATTCTGGATATTAGGGCTCTATCTGAAGTGTGACGAGTAAAGATTGGTTCCCATGATGTAGGCTCCCTATTTACCTCTCTTATTGTTTCTCTTGCTGTGAAAAAACTTTTTATTTAAGTAAGTCCCATTTGTTGATTCTTGTTATTAACTCTTGTGCTATGGGTGTCTTATTGAGGAATTTGGAGCCCGACCCCACTATATGTAGATCGTAGCCAACTTTTTTTCTATCAGACGCAGAGTCTCTGATTTTATATTAAGGTTCTTGATCCATTTTGAGTTAACTTTTGTGCATGGTAAGAAAAGGGGGTTCAGTTTCATTTTCTTGCATACGGATTTCCCGTTTTCCCAACACCGTTTGTTGAAGATGCTATCCTTCCTCCATTGCATGCTTTTAGCCACTTTTTCAAATATAAGATAGTTGTAACTTTGTGGATTGGTCTCTGTGTCTTCTATTCTGTACCATTGGTCCACCCGCCGGGTTTGGTACCAGTACCATGCTGTCTTTGTTACTATTGCTCTGTAATATAGTTTGAAATCCGGTATTGCTATACCACCTGATACACACTTCCTGCTTTGAATTGCTTTTGCTATTCTGGGTCTTTTATTTTTCCATATGAATTTCATGATTGCCTTATCTATTTCTACAAGCAATGCCTTTGGGATTTTAATTGGCATTGCATTAAACCTATATAGAACTTTTGGTAATATTGCCATTTTGATGATGTTAGTTCTGCCTATCCATGAACAGGGTATATTTTTTCATTTTCTAAGATCTTCTTCTATTTCTCCCTTAAGGGTTCTGTAGTTTTCATTGTGTAAATATTTCACCTCTTTTGTTAGGTTGATTCCCAAGTATTTTATTTTTTTGACGATATTATGAATGGAGTGTTTTCCTCATTTCCATTTTAGAAGTTTTGTCGCTGATATACAGGAATGCCTTTGATTTATGCTTGTTGATTTTATATCCTGCCACTTTGCTGAATTAATTTATTAGTTCTAGTAGTTTTTTTGTAGACCCTTTTGGGTCTTCTAGGTATAAAATCATGTCATCTGCAAATAGTGATAATTTAAGTTCTTCTTTTCCAATTTTTATGCCTTTTATTTCTTTCGTCTGTGTAATTGCTCTCGCCAGTGTTTCAAGAACTATATTTAATAGAAGTGGTGAGAGAGGACATCCCTGTCTTGTTCCAGATTTTAGAGGGAATGCCTTCAATTTTTCTCCATTCAGAATGATGCTAGCTTGAGGCTTAGCATAGATAGCTTTTACAATGTCAAGGTAATTTCCTGTTGTCCCTAGGTTTTCTAATGTTTTGAACATAAAGGAATGCTGTACTTTGTTGAATGCTTTTTCTGTGTCTATTGAGATGATCATATGGTTCTTATCTTTAAGTCTATTGATGTGGTGAATAACATTTATTGATGTCCATATATTGAACCATCCTTGCATCCCAGGGATGAATCCTACTTGATCATGATGCACAATTTTTTTGATGTGCCTTTCTATCTGATTCCCTAGAATTTAATTGAGGATTTTTTCATCTAGTTTCATCAGGGATATTGGTCTGTAGTTTTCTTTCTTTGAGGTGTCTTGTCTGGTTTCGGAATCAACGTGATATTGGCCTCATAGAATGAATTTGAAAGAGCTCCCTCTTTTTCTATTTCCTGAAATAACTTGAAAAGTATTGGTATTAATTCTTCTTTAAAGGTTTTGTAAAAGTCCGCTGTATACCCATCCGGTCCTGGGCTTTTCTTGGTTGGTACTCTTTTGATTGCTTCTTCAATTTCATCCACTGATATTGGTCTGTTCGAATTGTGTGTATCCACCTGACTCAATCTGGGTAAATCATATGTATTAAGAAATTTATCGATGTCTTCACTCTCTTCTATTACATTGGAATGTAGGTTTTAAAAATAATTTCTAATTGTCTTCTGTATTTCTGTAGCATCTGTTGTGATATTGCCTTTTTCATCCCATATGTGAGCAATCTGAGTACTCTTTCTTCTTCTCTTTGTTAGCATGGCTAAGGGTCTGTCAATCTTGTTTATTATTTCGAAGGACCAACTTTTAGTTTTGTTAATTTTTCAAATAGTTTCTTTTGTTTCAATTTCGTTGATTTCCGCTCTGATTTTAATTATTTCTTGCCTTCTGCTGCATTTGCTGTTGTTTTGTTTTTCCTTTTCTATTGCTTTGAGATAAAGTGTGAGCTCATTAATTTGTTGGTTTTTCCTTTTTTTTTTTTTTGAGGAATGACCTCCAGGCGATGAATTTCCCTCTTAAAACTGCTTTCATTGTGCCCATAGATTCCGATAAATTGTGTCTGTATTTTCATTTATCTCTAAGAATTTTTTGATTTCCTCCTTGATGTCAGAAGAACTTTATGTCTGTAACCCCTTAATCATTCAGTAACATATTGTTCATTTTCCATGTGATATAGGATTTTTCCTTCCTTCTTTTATCATTGATTTCCAGTTTCATTCCATTATGATCAGATAAATTGCATGGTATTCTCTCCACCCCTTTATCTTTACTGAGGGTTGCCCTATGGCAAAATATATGGTCTATTTTTGAGGAGGATCCATTTGCTGCTAAGAAAAAAGTATATCCACTTGATAATGGTTGATATATTCTATATATGTCAGTTAAGTCGAGGTTATTGATTGTGATATTGAGATCTATATTTTCTTTATTCAACATTTGTTTGGAGGATCTGTCCAATGGTGAGAGAGGTGTGTTGAAGTCACCCATGATTATTGTGTTGTGGTCTATTTGATTCTAGAACTTGAGGAGAATTTGTTTTATGAATATTGCAGCACCATTATTTGGTTCATAAATATTGATAATTGTTATATGGTGTTGGTGAATGGTTCCTTTTAACAGTATATAATGTCCTTCCTGATCCCTTTGGATTAACTTAGTCTTGAATTCCATTTTATTCGATATGAGGATGGCCACCCCTGCTTGTTTGCGAGGACTGTGTGTGGTATATTTTTTCCCAACCTTTCACTTTCAGCCTGTGTATGTCTTTTCCCATCAGATGTGTCCCCTGGAGGCAGCATATTGTTGGATTTGTTTTTTTTTAATCCAAGTTAGCAGCCTATATTGCTTTATGGGAGAGTTTAAGCCATTAACGTTTAGAGTTTCAACTGATGTATGGTTTGTACTGCCAGCCATGTTTGATTATTTATCTTTTTTTAAATTTAGATTGTTTCTCCATAATTAGATTTCCCCCCCCCCCTGTCATTACCGAGGCACATCCCACTGATGATTTTGGTTGTTGTTTTTTATTTCTTCCTTGTGTAGTGTTTTGCTCAAGAGGATTTGCAATGCTGGTTTTCTGGCTGCAAATTCTTTTAGCTTTTATTTATCATGAAAGATTTTTATTTTGTTGTGTATCTGAAGCTTAATTTTGCTGGATACAGAATTCTTGGTTGGCATCCATTGGCTTTCAGTGTTAGAAATACGTTGTTCCAGGATCTTCTCGCTTTCATCGTCTGTGATGAAATATCTCTTGTTAACCTTATTGGTTTACCCCTGAATGTAATTTGCCTTCTTTTTCTTGTAGCTTTTAATATTTTCTCTTTGTTCTATATATTGGATATCTTCATAACAATGTGTCTTGGCGTTGGTCTACTGTGTTTTTGTGTGCTCGGTGTCCTCTATGCATCTACAATTTGTATATCCGTTTCCTTTTTTATTTCTGGAAAGTTATCTGTAATTATTTCATTCAGCAGGTTACTCATTCCCTTGGTTTGAATCTCTGTACCTTCCTCTATCCCGATGACTCGTAAGTTTTTTTTTTTTTTTAATGTTATCCCATATCTCTTGGATGTTATTCTCGTGATTTTTTATCAGCCTTTCTGAGTTGGCTAGACTCTTTTCAAGATGATATATTATGTCTTCATTATCTGACGTTCTGGCTTCTACTTGCTCCACTCTTTTAATGATATTCTCAGTTGAGTTTTTAATTTGGTTTATCGTTTCCTTCATTTCTAGAATGATTGTTTGATTTTTTTTTTATAATCTCTATCTCCTGATAAAGATGCTTATCTTCTTTTTTATCTGTTTATGTAATTCATTTTCAATGTGTTCTTTCACTGTGTGGATTTGCTGTATCGTATCATCTTTAAGGTTCCATTCCATCTGTCTAAGGTATTCCTAGAGTTCTTTATCTGACCATTTTTCTGAAGAGTCTAGGTCCTTCTGAATATTTAGGCTGTCCTTCATTGTTTGTACTCCTTGTCTTTCTTGCTTGTTTATGCGTCTCTTGTTACTTCTTGTTTTGTTTGACTGCAGAGTTAATGTTTACTCTTATAAATTTATTTCATGCTTTTACGGAAAGATATTAGAAGGAAAAGAAAGAAGTCACTAAAGAGAATGAGAGTAGGCAGGTAGAATTCAAGGAAGGGAGAATAAGAAAATTGAAAAGAAATGAAAAGACAAAAGAAAAAATAGAAAATAAAGAAAGAAATATTTTTTTAAAAAATAATAATGATAAAAAATGAAAATTAAAATTTAAAAATAATAATAACCCTAGTACTGAAATTAACATCAGTGAATGGTGCATACATATCTTAATATTTATACAGTTACTGACCCAGTTTAACATCAATGCATGTAGATTCTTATGGGACATTATTTGTATTTCGATGTTCATTTTTATTCAACACTGATACATTACTATTTCTTCAGTTTATGCACACATTAGGATATATATTTCATCCACAAGTTTGCAAATTTATAGGAATTTGTTTCACTTTCAATCACTTCCTGCTTCAGGACACATGTATTCTTCCTTCTCTCCTGACTGGTCTTTTCATGAGACTTCTTTCCAAAAACATTATTTTCGATTTCCATAATCACTTTTGAACCAAAACTCACATGCCCTTCATGATAAATTATAACTCTGATATTACCATTAGATGTATAACTGGTTGGAATGAATGATTGTATACCAATATAAGATTTCTTATATACTTTCAGATATCAATTCATTCCATTATTTAAGGTAAAACCCGTTATATTTTTATTCACTGTATGTTCTATTCATTCATTATCTCTATATTCATAGACACAGTGTACACCTCTTTGTACCCCCAATACGAATTTATACGTATTCAAAATATTGCTCCCAGAAACAGTGGAAGGAATACTCATGTCCCCTGATCTGCATATACATTTAATCACAGAAATATTCTGGACAAAAAATGCAAAGTTTACACTTACGATTGTACCAAAGCCTAAATGGAAAGTAAACATGGATTACTAAAAACATCCAGGTCCAGGTTGCCTAATCCTCTCAAATGTCAATCTTATTGGTGACTACATATTTGTTTCTTCTTAAGATTATCTATTGAACCTCAACCCTGTTGCAAATGTCTAATTCTATCCCTCAATTTATACATTGCCTGATTTCATAATGTCTCTATTGCTACCAGCTTTCCTACATATTTTCACAGTTCATCATTGTGACTGACTCTTCACATGTGCTGATATTTACATTCACACTCTAATCAATAACTTATTGCTGAAGAACTGTTGTTCCAAATCCAATACTCACTCTTCTTCCTAAACCTACTGACTATTTTCCTAATCCTACTGACTATCCCTTTTTGACTGGATGTTCCCTTCTACATTCAATCATCCAAGGTACAATGTCTTATGCCATTGTGTATCGATTTATCTCTGAAACCTGTGCAGAACGTAATTCAACGTTAACTATACCAATCAAGGGCCCAATGACATTCCGGGCTTCAAATATTACTTAGATTTTTTTTTTCATACATATATTTCACTTCTATATTCTTATAAATTTCACAAGTTCCCAATTACATTAATTATCCAGCAGAATGATTCCTAACCCAAATGGAACTTGTTATTAACCCTAACCATACACTGTTCCTTCAATTTAAGTTTACAGAAGAGCAGGGACAGTGTTGGTCTTCCAATACAGGAATGTAGTAGATCTTCCATCTGCTGAGAACCTCAAAGCTCCATGCAGAAATGATCCCTGGAGAAGATGTAGACAGCTATGAAAGACCTGAAAGAGCAAAAGTCATCTTCCATGGGAAACAACCTGGTCAGGATGAAGGGTTGTGCCAGAGTCAACTTATCTCTTCTTAATGTAGAGAAGATGAACCAAACCAGGCCTGCGTTGGTAGCTGTTCCTGGGTGCCTATGGTTGTTATACCATTCTAACTTGTGAAAGTGTCACAGGAAGTAGGGGCAGCCTCCATCTCAAGGGACTGATGGAAGCAACTGATAGGACAAAGTGGTTGCAAAGGCAGTGATCTCATTCATTCCTGAAGAAAGTAACCTCACCTCACTTCTTTGGTGATGGAACTCTCTGAACTTGTGATCTAGGAAGCCAGACACCCAGAGCCAGTCCCAGTCCCAGTCCCAGTGTCTCACTTTTTTGGATTTACCAAGGACATAGTCAGTTTTTCTTGGTACCTACTAATGTGAGGAGGCCAATTGTCAGGAAAGCTCGGAAGAGGGACTTTTTCTGAGAAATCCGGTAGTGGCTCACTCCTGGCTCTTGACAATTTCACAGAGTTGGCCAAGGAGACCAGATGTGAGACAGGACAGGACATTTCGGGGATCATAGTATGGCCCATCATTCAGAGGATACTCCGGATAGTCACAGACCTATTTGGGGGGAGGAGGTGCCATTGTGGGTGTGGGTGTGGGTTTGTGGTTTTGTCTCATGTTCTCAGATTAGGTAGGAAAGGTGGTCTGTTTGGTTTGGAGCGAACTAATTCTAGTAAGTCGTTTGACAAGGGAAGTGTTTCTTTTTCTGTGTATCACACTGTGTCCGTGGTTGTAGACATTAGAAAAGAGAATGCATCAGTGGATGTGTCCTGTCTAGTAGAAAGCTTCCCAGCATTCATCCAGCCCAATTTATGAATGGACTGTGGCTTGCCATATCGATGGGCAATACCTGCTACCTTCCTAACTTGATGTTTTCTTCATGAATTCTGGCCACTCTTCAGAATAGGCTCATGATTTTGTTTCCAAGTTATGTACCACCTCTAAGCTCTGTGACATGGCCATGTACTAGATAGCTGAAGGGAATGGCGAGCATGTCAGAAAACTCAGATATCAGTGTGACCAGTAAAGTCTCAGTGGAGAAACCCTGCTTTGTGCCATTTGCTTACATATTGTTTTGTTGCTCTGAGAGTCAGGAACGTCTTAGTCTCAGGCCACTCCTTTGTGAAGCCTGAAGAAAAG
Organism: Callospermophilus lateralis; assembly: GCF_048772815.1. Classification (NCBI taxonomy): domain Eukaryota; kingdom Metazoa; phylum Chordata; class Mammalia; order Rodentia; family Sciuridae; genus Callospermophilus; species Callospermophilus lateralis. Next base: position 856,630 of record NW_027513519.1, on the reverse strand, counting down.
AGTTTTCAAATGGAAATGAATAGGCTTCATCTGTGGCTCTTTTCTTAATTAATTAGGAAAGAGATGTGTCTGAATCAGCCTCTTTGCCAAGTGTGATTCTTTGGTTAGATTCTCAGCACCTGATGGATCTAAAGAAAGATCCTATGTGTGCAACCAAATCCAAAATGGCAAAAAATGTTGTCATTGTGGATGAAGTCTCTTGCCTTCCTCTGTAAGGTTCCTGAATTCCATCAAGTGAGATAGAGATTATTTGGGTCAAATTAGTTCTTAAAAGCCATTAAGAGGCTATCCCATAGGTGCTTGGTTTTACTCATCTCTCCAATTCACATAAAGAATCTGTACCCGACACTCAGTAGGCCTCAAATTGGAGAAGTGGAGCAGTATTAAGGGCAGGCCTATTTGATCACTCCTGGTACACAGAAAGGGTGTACAGGCCACCATGAATGTAGGGAAATGAGGGGCAATGGAGCTAATTTTGGACACTGTCTTGTGCTGTGCTAATGCTCTCAAATGTCAATCCTATTGGTGACTACATATTTGTTTCTTCCTAAGATTATATACTCAAACTCAACCCTGTTGAAAATGTCTAATCCTATTACTGACTTTACACTTAGCCTGATTTCATAATGTCTCTAAGGATATCTGCTTTCCTACATGACTGACTCTTCACTTGTGTTGACATTTACATTGACTCTCTAATCGAAACCCTATTGCTAAAGAACTTTTGTTCCAAATCCTATACTCTCTTTTCATCCTAAACCTACTGACTATCTTTCTAACCCTTCTGACTATCACTTTTTGAATGGATGTTCTCTTCTACATTCAGTCATCCAAGTAAAGGTCGGGCAAGTGTTGAAGGAGGAGACAACCAAGAAACTACCTCATGCAACAGCAAAGGTTTTATTGGGGGTCAAGCATGCTGGAGCTCAGAGCTCACTTGAGTAGAGCAGAGAGCCCTGAGAACAGCTTAAGCAGAGCTTATATACTTTTCTTGGAGAGGGCAGGGAGGGAAATTTATTGATGGGTCAGGGCAAGTGGGCGGTTTGCATTCAAACAGGTGAGGGAGTACATTCTGCAGTTTGGCAGTTGGGGACAGCACATTCTGGGAACAAGTTTAGCAAACAGTTTGCAAGATTTCAACAGTGTTTTTTTTAAGCATACAGAAAAACAGGAAGTGACAAGTACATATTATATCAACCTTTCATTCCCCACTTCTTCTTCTGGCTACTTTTAATCATAAAAGTGACCGTTGGGGGGTGTCACATTCTATGTCTGCTAGTGGGGTATTACCATAAGTTAAACTTGTCCAATTTGAGCTTGGAGAAAAGAAATTACACAGTTGAAGAAACAGGGTTTTATTGTTAGCAATAATATGGGGATTTTTATTGGACCGGCCAGGGTTGATAAAAACGTATTTAAAGAGGGGGACTGTGTAATCCAAGACTCAAACCACCCTTTTGGGGCCTCTCTCTCTCGTTGACGCTCTTCAAGGCATCTTTTTAATTTACTCATAATTTTTTTTTACAACTCCAGTATTGTCGACATAAAAACAACATTCTTCCCTCAATGCAGCACAAAGGCCCTCTTCTCTCATGAAGAGGAGGTCCAACCCTCGACTGTTCTGTAAAACAACTTCAGAGAGAGAGGTTAAATATTCCTGCAAAGCTGTGATGGAGGTTTCTAAAATCTTTAAGTTTTCATCTATTGCTGCTTCTAATTGTGTCATTTGTTGTGTCCCATGGACCAGGGAAGTGGTTCCTGTGCCCAAACCTGCAGCAACTCCTATGCGTAATAGAATGGCTAAGGTGAGGAATATACGATCCCAGTGGAACCGGGTTTTATGCCCCCCTCTTTGATCTTCAAATGAACCTGCATCATGATAGAGCACTCTGGGAAACCACTGCACCATTACACAATTAATCACATTTGTTGACCATTTCATGAAAACATAAACAATGTTTAAGTATATAGAATTATACTGTTGTAGGGACGGACAAAGCAAGGCACCTAATATAGCACCAAAGACACAGAAACAGTCTTATTTGGTTGCAACCCGATTCAGAGGGCATTGCTTCTGTTGTAATCAATTAATTTCCTGAAACCCAAGTTTAGGTAGTTTCAGAATTTTGTACCCAACATGTAAGGGAAGGGGCTCAGAAGTTCACAGTCTGCAGAAGGTCACAAAAAAGCAGTTTTTGTTTCTGTTTTTTTTCTCAGTTCGGGGCATGTCAACTTTTAAAGGACACCTGGGTGGGGGAAAGCTTTTGCTTCCCTTTCTTTTTTTTCTCCTGCCAGCTGTTTCTATGCAGCCCAGTTTGTAACTTCTTTATCTTAGAAACGTAGCCATCTCCGTGAAGCTCCAGCTCAAAGCCAGAGGCCTTTTTTCACATACTTTGTGAAAAACTACTAAGGGTGTGTCTAGATCAGGAGTGCTGAATTTATTAGCCAGTTGCCAAGTAGACCAGGGCAACAGGAAAAGAGGAAGTTTATCTACAGTGAACTCTTTTATAGGGACTCTTTTGCTGAAAGTCCTAATGTCAGCCATCATGAAGACTTCTGGGGAAGGTCAGTTAAGACTTTTCTGTGGGCCTGATACAGAGGGGGAAGTCTGGAAAGGCAGGGCTGAGAGCAGCTCCATGGATCTTAGAATGAGGATAGAGACATGTTAAAGAATATTGGGAAAGGGGTTTGACATTTTCTAGCAACAAAAATTTGAGCAGTAGAACAAGTAGAGCAGAGGGGAAGACAGGAATGAGTATCCCAAAAAGCCTGTGAGGGACTTTAAATTATTAGTAACCTGTTTACAGTGATGACAAAGCAACTTTTAAGGCCATTTTTATTACATATAGGATAGGGGTCTGAGAGCTCTCCTCAGCTGGTTTGAGCTTTGGGTTAGCTGGTAAGCGGACCTGGTGGGACCCGTTGTGGGCACTGACAGGAGAAGAGAGAAGTGAGTGAGTGGAGTGGTACCTCAGTACCTCTTACCTCAGCAAGGGGGCAATGGTCTGAGAACCGGCAGAGGTTTGGGTTTTTGATCTAGTAATTGGAGGGGAGAAATCAAATTCCTGAGGTGGGTGTGACAGCAGAGAGTCTGGAGCAGAAGGCTGAGGGTGAGCATGTATTTGAGAAGCATAGTTCAGAATGTGAGCAAAGGAGGGAAAAGGCCTCCACATAGGGAAAACTTCTTTCACTCTTTTGAGCACTTGCAGAAGTTAAAAATGTCACACAGAATTTGAGGATCTAGTGACCCCTCTGTGGGCCATCGGTTTTGGTTATCTAATTGGTAATATGGCCAATGATGTGTACAGAATTTGATGAGGAGTTTGGGTTCCATCTGGCAGTCCCCGTATGCTCACAACACCATGACTTACAGAAGAAGTTGGCTCTCCCCACAAACAGCCGTGACTGTTTGTGGCTTTGAGAGTCTGCCTCGCAAACATAGTAGTCTAGGCTAGCCAATCTGCATCTGGCTCACGTGTCCCTACATCCATAATGTTTGTTTCCATTATCTATTGTACAGAAGGGATTTAATGGAATTTTAGTGGGATTCTCTATATCAGGGATATCCCAATAGGAAAAACCTATAGCCAGCTGACAAATGTCTGCATGGAGAGGTGGCCACCACGTCCGTAAGGGGGCTGTATGCGAGAGAGACCATACTTCTCATTCAGTAGGATTTGTGATCAGCCATCGCTGCTTAATGGGCTGATGAGGGTTAGGACTACTTGTGGTCAAGGGGAGAGTCTATAGCCTTATCCACACAGCGAATACACAATTTGAAAGTGTTACCAGTTTTTTCCAGTTTTCGGCCACAGTCTGGACATGGCGCAGGCTTGAGATGAGAGGCATCGATTCAGGATGTGATTCCGTCTACCTTAACTGCTGTAGGTGTTATAAGTAGCACCTAGTATGCTCCTTTCCAGTGTGGTTCCAGAGATGACACCTGTTGTCGTCTTATGTAGATGAAGTCTCTTACTTGATATTGATGTGGAGTCCCCTCATCCCCAGGTTTGTAGGCAGTGGCCATCTGTTTTCACAGGTATCCCTGAGTTCTTTCAAGAGCTTTAAGTTTGTCAAGCAAGGGGGTGTGGAAGGGATCGTTAGGTCTTAGAGTTGGGGTAGGACCCTTACTGGAGGAGGGGCAACATAGAGAATTTCATAGGGGGTGAGGTTACACAATGAAACAGAGGGAGTATTTCTTGCATGAAACAGTGCATAAGGAAGGAGCATAGTCCAAACTTTTATGCCGGTCTCTAAGCTTAATTTCATTATGGTCTCTTTAATGGTTCTAATCATTCTTTCTACCTGTCCTGAACTCGGGGGTCTATAATCACAATGTAACTTCCAATTAATCCCCAGGATCCTGGCTCACCCCTGACTTACCTGGGCCACGAACACCGGTCCGTTATCAGACCCTACTACTTTAGGCAGGCCTTTTCATGGAAAAATATCTTACAGGATCTTCTTGACAACCATTTGCACTGTTTCTTTTTTTTTCTTTTTCTTTCATTTTTTTTCGTGGGGAAGTCTTCAATGCATCCTGAAAATGTATCTACAAAGACTAGGAGATATTTAAGTCCATTACTTTCTGGCTTAATTTCAGTAAAGTCCACTTCCCAGAATTGTCCTGGTCTGGTTCCTCATAGGTGCTTTCCTGCAGGAAGCTTGGAAGGGTAAACATTAACCAATTTATTGACCTGACAGGCTTTTGTTACCCATTCAGTTATTTCGTTTCATTGTGAGTTGCTTAGTGGAAAACTCTGTTCTTGATCCTTCAGGAATGAATGCAGTTTCTTTGAACCAAGGTGAGTGAGTTGATGTACATTTTCTACTGACATAGTTAGAGCCATGTTTATAGGAGTTTTTACTGAAGGATTTAGAAATTCCACTTGGGGGCCTTCAGGGTTAAAAGTTATTTTGTCCCAGAGTTTGGTGAGCAGATCTCTGCCCATCAATGGGGCCAGGCATTCTGGGATTACTAGGAAGGAGTGAAGGATTTTTCCTTTTCCCTGGTCAATGGTCCTCTTAGTTGTCAAATTCTGATATTTACTGCCATTAGCCCCTTGAATTAGAGACCTTTTATTTGATAGAGGGCCCAATGGGGCCTTAAGGGCTGAGTATATTGCCCCTGTATCTACTTCAAAGTTTACTTGGGTCTCCTTCACTTCAAAAGTTACCCTGAGGTCGGGGAGAGTATCTGAGCCCCGACTTTCTTTGTCATCCTCCAGATTCAAAATGTCTGGCTTGCATGACTGTCTCTTTCTAGGGCACTCTTTGGCCCAGTGTCCTTTTTCGTTATAGTAGACCCATTTATCTGAGGCCAGGGGTGGCCTCTAGTGTGGGCCCCGTAATCCCTTCCTGTCTCCCTGTTTCTTAATTTCTGGCCTATTTGTTGTTATGACCAGGACCTTAGTCAATGCCTTAGTCTGTCTTTTGTTTCTTTTATCCTACCTTTGCTACCTTCTCTTCCTCAGTTTCTCCCTTATAGTATCCCTTCTTGGCTTCTCTGACTAAATCTCTCAAAGTCATATCTTGTAATCCATCTAAGCATTGTAACTTTCTTTTAATATCCAGGGCAGCTTGCCCAATAAGGGCCATCATGACAGATGCCTTTTCATCCTCTGACTGAGGATCTAAAGTAGTATATCTCTTCTACGCCTCCCTTATTCTCTCTAGAAACATAGAGAGAGTTTCATTAGGCCCTTGAATATTCTCTCTTACCTTAGCCAAATTTGTTGGTCGCCTAGCGGCCACTAAGATACCCACTATTAGAGACTGGTGATAAGTGGACAGATGCTCTCTACCTTCAAAGGTGTTGGGGTCCCAGTTGGGTCGTTTCAAGGGAAAGCTGGCTTTGAATATGTTGGGAAGTTTTGTCAGTCACACATCTGGTCCGAGGATATTTTTTCTAGCATCCAGGAGGATTCTCTTTTGTTCCTTTCTCATGAAGGGAGTCCCTAGGTGTTGTTGGCAGTCATCCCAAGTAGGCTGGTGTGAAAACATCAATGACTCAACCAGACCTGGGAGCCGGGTTGGGTCCTTGGTAAAAGGTGGATTGTTATTTTTCCACTTATACAGGTCTGAAGAGGAGAAAGGCTAATACTGGTAGGCTTGTATTTTTCCCCATGGCTGTCGTCAATCATTGGCCCATAGGGATGGAGGGGGAGCAACACGGGAGTTCCAGGGTTTTCAATCATTTGCCGGCAGTGAGTTCCTTTAGCCGGGCCAGTTTTCTCCAGGGGAGGAGGGGCTGTGAGTACCACAGGGGAGTTATCTGGAGGGCGCTGGGGTGGCTTAGCTTCCTCCAATGGCGGAGAGGCTGAGTCAGCAGCAGGGGAATCACTTCGAGTGTGTTGGGGGTTGGGGGACGAGGGCAGAGGATAAGGAGGGGGACGAGAGTCCAGTAGAGTCAAAGAACAGAGGGTGGAGGAGAAGGAGAAGCAGAGGGTTTGAGAGATCGTGGGGGAAGGAGTAGGAGCAGGAGCAGGGGCAAGGAAAGGCTATACCCATGAAAGAGGAGATTTGCAGAGGTCCTGCCAAGTTAAGTGATATGGCTGTTGATCCGGATGGCTATGTGGCCCTCTCTGAAAGACAATATCTCTGACTTTTTAAATTAGTGGGAAGTAGAAAGATCCTTCTAGGGGTCATCCGAATCCAAAGCTGGGCCATTCTGAGGCACAGAGAGTCTGCCAGGTCCAGCGTTTTACTGAAAAAGAAAGATTCTGAGCCCTTAAGAGGACTTTGGTCCAGTGATCAAGGGTCAGGGAGAGAGGAATTGAAGTGATCTGTCCCATAATGAAAGATACACAAACAGTAAAAGCAACGACAGACGACACAGACAAGAAAAGACAATAAAGACATGCAATGGACGTCCAAAACTGAGACCAGGACTGAGTAGCCGACAAAATCCGATGGTCTGGCAATACTGAATCTGAAACAAAATATCACTGAGTCGAGGAGACTATTGTTTTTCGATTTTCCGAGTCCTCTGTGGCATCCCCCAGGGACGTGGCCTGTGGCTCTTGTGACACGTCTGTCAGCCACCATCGGAGAGAACTCATGCTCTTCATCGACAGCCATTTTACAAAACCCTATCTTGAAACCTGAAACCAGAAAGAGGCGCCCTACTTACCCCGAGAGGAGCCCGTTGGGGTCTCTCATCCGCCACTGCCAGATCTCGGTGGAACCTAAATATGTAAAGGGAGGGTGAGCGTTGGTGGAAGAGACCACAAAGACACTGACTCATGCAAAAGCAAAGGGTTTATTGGGGATCCAGCATGCTGGGGTTCAGAACTCATTTGAATAGAGCAGAGAACCCTGAGAACAGCTTAAGCAGAGCTTATTTACTTTCCTTGAAAAGGGCAGGGAAGGAAGTTTATTGATGGGTCCGGGAGAGTGAACGGTTTGCCTGCAAATGGGTGAGGGAGTACATTCTGCAGTTTGGCAGTTGGGGACAGCACATTCTGGAAACAAGATTAGCAAACAGTTCTCAAGATTTCAAAAGTGTTTTATTAAGCATACAGAATAACAGGACGTGACAAGTACCTATTTCATTAATATTTCACTACCGACTATACTTTGCCAGATTTCCTAATGTCTCTATTGATATCTGCTTTCCTACATATTTTTCCCAGTTCATCATTGTGACTGACTCTTCACATGTGCTGACATTTACATTCACTCTATACCCGAAACCCTATAGCTAAAGAAATTTTGGTCCAAATCCTATACTCAGTCTCCTTAATAAACCACCAACTATCTTCCTAATCCTACTGACTATCCCTTTTTCACTGGAAGTTCTCTTTGAAAATCAATCATCCAAGGTACAAGGTCTTATGCAATTGTATATTAATTTATCTGAGACATCTGTGAAGAAAATAAATCAAAGCTAAGTATTGCAATCAAGGGTCCAATTCCCTTCTGGGCTTCAAATCTTACCTATATTTGTGTTTTCATACTTATATTTCACCTATATATTCTTGTAAATATCGCAGTTTTCCAATAACATTATTCATCCAGCAGAGTGATTCCTAATCTAAATCAAACCTGTTATTAACCCTAACCATACACTGTTCCCTCAATCTAACTTTACAGAAGAGCAGGGATAGAGTTGGTCTTACAATACAGGAATGTAAGGGATCTTCCAACAGCTGAGAAACTCAAAGGTCCATACAAAAATGATCCCTGGAGAAGCTGTAGGCAGCTATGAAGGAACTGAGAGAGCAAAAGTCATCTTCCATTGCAAACAACCTGGTCAGCATGAAGGGATGTGTCTGAATCAGCCTCTCTCTTCTTTATGTAGAGAAGAAGGACCAAACCAGGCCTGTGTGGAGAGCTGTTCCTGGTTACCAATGGTTTATATACCATTCTAACTTGTGAAAGTGTCACAGGAAGAAGGGGCAGCCTCCATTTCATGGGACCCTTGGAAGCAACTGTTAAGACAACGTGGTTGCCAAGGCAGTGATCTCATTCAGTTCCTCAACAAAGTGACCTCACCTCACATCCTTGGTGATGGAACTCTTTGAACTTGGGATCCAGGAAGCCAGGCACTCAAATCCAGTCCCAGTCCCAGTCCCAGTGGTCTCACTTCTTTGGATTTACCAAGGACAGAATCAGTCTTTTTTTGTACCTACTGATGTGAGGATGGCCAAATGCCAGAAAAGTTTAGAAGAGTGGCCTTTCCTGAGAAAGCAGGTAGTGGCTCACTCCTGGCTCCTGAAAACTTCACAGAGTTGGCCAAGGAAACCGTATCTGAGACAGGACTGGCCATTTCAGGGGAATATTGTATGGCCCACCAGTCAGAGGACACACCCGATAGTCAGAGACTTACTTTGGGGATGGAGGTGCCTTTGTGGGTGTGGGTGTGTGTTTGTGGATTTGTCTCATGTTCTGAGAATAGGTAGGAAAGGCGGTTTGTTTGGTTTGGAGTGAACTGTTTCTAATAAGTGATTTGACAAGGCGAGTTTTCTATATCTGTGTATCCCACTGTGTCCGTGGTTGTAGACATTAGAAAAAAGAATGCATCAAAGGATGTGTCCGGTCTAGTAGAAAGTTTCCCAGCATTCATCTTGCCCAATTTATGAATGCACAGCGGCTTGCATTATCTATGGGCTGCCGCAGACTAGTTGGGCACAAAATCATGAGTCACTCACAGCCTTGTAGATTCAAACAGCAATTCTTTATTCCCAAACTCACACTGGCAACCTACAAACACGTTCTAGGGGAATTCACGTTCTGGGCCCAAATCATGTTCTGAATCCCAAAACCTCTGTGAATCCCACGAGAACTCAAGAGGAACTCAAGGAGCGGGCATCCCTGAGGCAGCAGGATAAGCCCTATTCCCAGCAGGGTACACCTTAAACCTGGAACCGCCCTAAACCCATGGAGCGGGATTCTCCCTAATCCCAGCAGGATACACCCTAAACCTGAATCCGCCCTGGTCCTTGAGCAAGGTCACCTTACACGCAATGACACTGCAAATGACCTCGGTCATGCCATGCGTCATTCTTACTTAGCAATGGCCCTCAGCATCTCCCCCCTTCTGATTAATTAAACATCAAGCAATGTGGCTTAAGGACCGTGCCTGGTAGGTTGTCCAATTCAACATATGGTTCTTACCCATCATGGAAAAAAACTGACCACTAGGCGTCAGCCTCCTGTCTTAAGGTTGATACCACTGCAATTGGATCATACCCTTCACTGACTACCGATCCAGCAAACAGCCATACTTGTGGATAGGCCTATGCACCAGTGTGGGGGGGTGAGGTTCTTGGTGTGGAACAGAGATGCCAGTAATTTCGAGCCTGCTGAGTAGTGCGTCTAGAGCTGTTGTGGGCAGGTGTGTGACAAAACATCTGTGATGGGCCCATGTGGATATGCCTTTGGCTTCCAAATAGCTTGTGATTGACATGGTGCAGCCAGCAGACCCTTCTATGTAGAGAAATATTGTTATATAGAGAGGTTTCAGGGGAATGTTCAGAATCAGGTTGTTAAGGAAAAGGGGGCAATGGGGCAAGCTATGAGGGATAAAAGCCTGGATGGTGCATTTTCCTGCAGAACCTGACCCACCACAATTGACAGAACTCCCTCCATCACTGTGTCCCAGTTGAACTCCTTGTATGTCGTGAAGCAAATACCAAACTCCAAGTGCAGCAGCAAGAAACACCACGAAAAGTGGAGGATGACCAAATGGCTTCACAGTCCACACGGGAAGACACTTAGCCCACCGTGGCCACAGTTTACCTACAAAGAGATAATTCAGCACTGCTGGCTCATGTTCATTGGAAAATAAGAAACCATGTCCTCCACGTCACATAGATGCAGATCCAGCTTTGATGGTCTCACTACAAAGAAAGCTCAAACTTCTGACAACAACATATATTTCAAGTGCCCAACCTCAGAGGCAATTTCTCAAAAAGTTTTTAGTCCAGAAGAGATCCGTGTTTGTGGAGTGTTTACCCTGTCATTTGCTTTTGGAAACTCCTCAACCATTTCCAAGTTTGTGAACTCCTGAGCATTTTCCATTCCAGATATGTATTCACAAATTTTCTAACTCTTTTACTCTAATTGTGTCTTAACCCAAACAGAATAGAAATACAAGCGGTTCAAAGGAGGCATGGTGTATATTTGGACTTGCCTTTTGCATGATAAACTTTAGGTGTTATACATTTAGTCAATTTTTAATTAAATAGTTCTCCACGTGTTTTCAAAATTAAAAAACATGTGTATTTCTGTCTCCCTTTCTCTGAAGCTTATTCAACACATGTATTTTTATATGCACATATACAATGCTACCTGGTATCACACGTACATTTCTGTGAGGTGGTTTACTCGGCAAATAGAAATTGAGAGAAGAGATCACTCATCCTAAACTCTGTTGGAACTGAATATTCAATCTATGGGTGAGCTTCCTAGTAGAGCAAAATTATACATAAATGCATGTTCTGTAAAATATGTATTTTTGAATCTGTGGATGATATATATTTCATGATGAATTTCCATTGGCATATATATTGCTACATTTTAATGTCTGTGTGGGTGTTCTGTGTGTGTGTGTGTGTGTGTGTGTGTGTGTGTGTGTGCGCATAGTCTCCAGATTTTTCAAAATATGAAAAATATGTGTCTTATATACAAACTTCATTTATGTTCATGTATGTGGATTAATAATCAAATTTTCACAAGATTATTCTCAGAAATATTCATCCACCTGAAATACTTATTTGTTTCCTAGTACTGAGAAATAACATCAGTGAATGGTGCATTCAAATCCTAATATTTCTACAGTAACTGACCCAGTTTAACATCAATGCAATTAGATTCCTATCGGACATGATGTGTATTTTGAGGCTCATTTTTATTCGACACTGGTACATTACTATTTCTTCAGTTTATCCACATCATAGGATACATACATCATCCACCAGTTCACAAATTAATAGGCATTTGTTTCACTTTCAATCAAATCCTGCTTCAGAACACATGTATTCCTCCAGGTTTCTTGACTGGTCTTTTCATGAAACTTCTTTCCAAACACATTATTTTCGATTTCCATAATCACTGTTGAAGCAAAACTCACACACCCTTCATGATTAACGATAAACATAATAATAACATTAGATGTATAACTGGTTGAACTGAATGACAGTATATCAAAACATGATTTCTTATATATTTTCAAATAACAATTTAATTGATTATTTAATGTGGAACCAGTTATATAATTTATTCCCAGTATGGTCTATTCATGCATTATCTCCATATTCATTGACACAAGGTACAGCTCTTTGTACCCCCAATCAAAATTCATACGTCTTCAAAATATTGCTCCCAGAAATGATGAAAGAAATACTCATGTCACCTGATCTACATATACATTTTATCACAGTAATATTCTGTACACAAAATGCAATGGTCACACTTATGATTCTACTGAAACCTAAATGGAAAGTAAACATGGATTACTAAAAATACCCATGTCCAGTTTGCCTAATGCTCTCAAAAGTCAATCCTATTTGTGACTATATATTTGTTTCTTCTTAAGATTATATATTCAACCTCAACCCTGTTGAAAATGTCTAATCCTACCATTCACTTTATAGTTTGCCTGATTTCCCAATATCTCTATGGATATCTGCTTTCCTACATATTTTCCACAGTTTATCATTGTGACTGCTCCTTCACAAGTGCTGACATTGACATTCACTCTCTAACCGAGACCCTATTGCTAAAGAACTTTCGGTCCAAATCCTGTACTCACTCTTCTTCTGAAACCTACAGACTGTCCTCCTAATACAAATGACTATCCCTTTTTGACTGCATGTTCTCTTAGACATTCAATCAACCAATGTACACGGACCTATGCCATTGTATATTGATTTATCTGAGAAATCTGTGCAGAACAAAATTCAAAGCTAAGTATCCCAATCAAGGGCCCAATGCCTTTCTGAGCTTCAAATATTACCTAGATTTCTGTTTTCATACTTATATTTTACCTATATATTCATATAAATATCATAGGTTCCCAATACCATTATTCATCCCACAGAATGATTCCTAACCCAAATCAAACATGTTATTAACCCTAACCATACAGAGTTCCCTCAATCTAACTTAACAGAAGAGCTGGAACAGAGTTGGTCTTACAATACAGGAATGTAGGGGTTCTTCCACCTACTGAGAACCTCAAAGGTCCATGCAGAAATTATCCCTGGAAAACATGTAGACAAGTATGAATGACCTGAGAGAGCAAAAGTCATCTTCCATGGCAAACAACCTGGTCAGGATGATGGATTGTGTCTGAATCAGCCTCTCTCTTCTTACTGTAGAGATGATGGACCAATCCAGGCCTGTGTGGAGAACTGTTCCCAGGTGCCTATGGTTGATATACCATTCTAACTTGTGAAAATGTCACAGGAATTGGGGCAGCCTCCATCTCATGGGACACTTGGAAGCAACTGTTAGAACAAAGTGGTTCCCAAGGCAGTGACCTCATTAAGTTCCTGGAAAAAGTAACCTCACCTCACTTTCTTGGTGATGGAACTCTCTGAACGTTGGATCCAGGAATCCAGGCACCCAGAGCCAGTCCCAGTCCCAGTCCCAATGGTCTCACTTGTTTGGAATTACCAAGGACAGAGTCAGTCTTTCTTGGTACCTACTGATGTGAGGATTGCAAAATGCCAGGAAAGCTCTGAAGAGGGTTGTTTCCTGAGAAAGCAGATAGTGTTAACCACTTGCTCCTGACTAGTTCAAAGAGTTGGCAAAGACACCAGATCTGAGACAGGACAGGCCATTTCGGGAGAACATAGTATGGCTGACCAGTCAGAGAAAACTCCGGATAATCAAAGACCTACTTGGGGGAAGGAGGTGCTCTGTGGTTGTGGGTGTGAGTTTGTGGTTTTGTCTCATGTTCTGAGAATAAGTAGAAAATGTGGTTTGTTTGATTTGGAGAGGACTGTTTCTAGTAAGTCATTTCACAATGCATTTTTTCTATGTGTGTGTATCCCACTGTGTCCGTGGTTGTAGACATTAAAAAAGAGAATGCATCAATGCATGTGTCCTGTCTAGTAGAAAACTTCTCAGCATTCATCCTGCCCAATTTATGAATGGACTGCGGCTTGCCTTATGGATGGGCAACACCTAGTAACTTCCTAAGTTTCTGTTTTCTTCCTGAATTTTGGCCACTCTCCAGAATAGGTGCATGGTTTTGTGTCCAAGATATGTACCACCTCCAAGCTCTGTGACATCGCCATGTACTGGATAGGTGACGGCAATGGCTAGCATCTCAGAAAACTCAGATATCAGTGTGACCAGGAAAGTCTCAGTGGAGAAACCCTGCTTTGGGCCTTTTGATTACCTAATGTTCTGTTGCCATGAAAGTCAGAAAGGTCATTGACTCAGGCGACCTTTTTGTGAAGCCTGAAGAAAACAGTTTTCAAATGGAAATAAATGGACATCACCTGTGGCTCTTTGCTTAATAGCTTTGGAAAGGGATGTGTCTGAATCAGCCTCTTGGCCCTGTGTGAGCCAGTGGCTTAGATTCTCAGCACCTGATGCATATAAAGAAAGATCCCATGTGTGCATCCAAAACCAAAATGGCCAAAATAGCAGTCATTGTGGATGAAGTCTTTCACATTCTTCTATAAGGTTCCTGACCTTCATCAAGTGAGAATAGAGATCCTTTGGGTAAAATGTGTTTTTCAAAGCCCTGCAGAGGCTAGCCCATAGGTGCTTGGGTTTTTTCATGACTCCAATTCACACAAAGAATCTATTCCCGATAGTTAGTAAGCCTCAAATTGGAGAAGCAGAACAGTATTATGGGCAGGCATATTTGATAACTCCTGGTTCACAGGAAGGGTGTCCAGGCCACCCTGACGTTAGGCACATGAGGGGCAAGGGAGCTTATTTTGGACACTGTCTTGGGCTGCGCCCCTCATGGAAACCTCCAGCCAGAGGTTATGATGAGTGTATCTATGGAAAAGATGACCGCCACGTGGGAGATTTTTGGTTTTAATTTTGGTCATGAGTGTGGTGATTGTAAGAGATGACTGGGTCAACCTGGGCTTGAACTCTGGTGTGATTCCTCTTAGAGACTGAGTTCAGTTCTGGATCTGACCTCAGAGATGCATTGCAATGAATTGTGTTGGGATTTTAGGAGGCCACGCATGAGAGTCGCCCTTGTAAAATGAGATCTATGCCCAGGGTGGCTTTCCACCAGATCACTGGGAATCTCAGCCTGGATAACACATAATTTTATGCTGAAACACTTGGCAGCCATAGTTGAGAATCAAAACACACATGGACCTAACATTGTAGACTCAATGGGCCTGATTTCATGTGATCTTTTGGCCACTGTTTTGGAAGCCTTGCCTGTGAGAATTCTCCAGAGCTTTCATTGAAATGAGCTTCCTCAGAATTTAATGGTTCCTGAATGAATTGAAACCCACAGTGCCTCCAACTTCATCCTGAAAAGTGGCTAGATAATTACCATAAAATTTTTGAAATTCCCATGAACAGGTGGCACTGGAGAACCTTTGGATGTCCTGTTGCTAATCATGAGTATATCAGACATTGCCTTGATTGTCTCGGTTTCATGAAAATGGTGTAGAACAGAGATGCCCGTAAGTTGGAGCCTGCTGAAAAGTGGGCCTAGAGCAGTGGTAGGAAGGTTTGTGGTATAAAATCTGTGGTGGGGCCATATGGATCTGCCATTGGCTTCCAAAATGCTTGTGACTGACATGGTGCATCTGGCATACCCTTATATGTAAATGTATCTTTTTATATGGAGAGGTTTCAGGGAAATATTCAGAATCAGGTTGCTATGGTCAAGGGGGCAAGCTATGTGGGATAGAAGCCTGGTTGGTGCATTATCTTGCCGACCCTTACACACCACACGTGACAGAACTCCCTCTAGCTCTGTGTCCCAGTTGAACTCCTTGTATTTCATGAAGCAAACACCAAACTTCCAGTGCAGCAGCAAAAAACACCAAGAAAAGTGGAGGATGACCAAATGGCTACACAGTGCACACGGGGAGACATTTAGCCCTCAGTGGCCAGAAGATCTCCATGTTTGTGGAGGGTTTACCTTGTCCCTTACTTTTGGAAACTCGTCTACCAACTCCAAGTTGGTGAACTCCTGAGCATATTCCATTCCAGATTTGTATTCACAGAATTTCTAACTCTTCTCCTGAAATTGTGTCTTACTTGGGGCGAAGGTAATGTCATGGCATTGTTCTGGATGAGAGGGGGAAGATTTTTGTGTAGCACATATTTGCATACACATAGGATTCATTTTCCAATTTTCCATTCGGAATACTGAATCCATGACACTAACCCATACCCTACTAGACTCTGACTACTAATTCTAATATGATGGAGAAAACTTACCCAAACAGAATAGAAATACAAGCAGTTCAGAGGAGGCATGGTTTATACTTGGAGTTGCATTTTGCATTATGTAGGGTAGGAGTTATAAATCAAGTCAATTTTTTGTTGAATTAATTCTCCATGTGCTTTTAAAGTTAACAAATAAGTGAATTCCTGTCTCCCTTTCTCTGTAGCCTATTCAGCACATGTATTTTTATATGCATATATAGAATCCTACCTGGTATCACATGTACATTCTTGTGAGGTGGTTGACTTGGCAGATACAAATTGTGAGAAGAGATCACTTCTCCTAAACCATGTTGCAACTGAAAATTCAACCAATGGGTGATCTTCCTAGCAGAAAAACATTATACATTGATGCATATTAAGTAAAATGAATATTTTTGGATCTCTGGATGATATATATTTCATGAAGTATTTCGATTGGCATATATATTGCTACGATTTAATGTCTGTGAGTGTGTGTGTATGTGTGTGTGTGTGTGTATTTTTTTTCAAAATAAGAAATATATGTGTCTTATTTACACTGCCTAAATTCATTCATGTTTATATATGCGAATATATAATCAACTTTTCACAAGATTAGTCTCAGAAATAGTCATCCACCTGAAATACCTATTTGTTTCCTCTTACTGAAAACTATCTTCAGTGAATGGTACAAAGAAATCCTAATATTTCTATAGTAACTGACCTAATTTAACATCAATGCAAGTAGACATCTATGAGACATGATATGTGTTTTGACTTTCATTTTCATTCAAAACTGGTACATAAATATTTCTTCAGTTTATGCACATCATAGGATATATATTTCATTTACAAGTTCATAAATTAATAGGCATTTGTTCACTTTCAATCATTTCCTGCTTCAGAAAACATGTATATCTCCAGGTTTTTTGACTTGGCTTTTCATGAGACTTCTTTCCAAACGCATTATTTTCGATTTCCATAATCACGTTTGAAGCAAAACTCATACACTCTTATGATAAACCATAACCCTAATATTACTATTAGATATATAACTGGTTGGAATGAATGATCGTAAATCAATATAACATTTTGTGTATATTTTAAGATATCAATTCAATCCATTATTTAAAGTTCGAAACAGTTATATTATTTATTCACAGTATGGTCTATTCAGACCAAACATTCTTTACATGGTTTCAAAATATAGATCCCAGCAATGGTGGAAGAAATACTCATGTCCCCTGATCTACATATACATTTTATCACAGTAATATTCTGGACACAAAAAGCAAAGTTCACTCTTATGATTGTACCAATGCCTTAAAGGAAAGTGAGCATGGATTACTTAAAACATTCATGTACAGGTTGCCAAATGTGCTCAAATGTCAATCCTATTGGTGACTACAAAATTCTTTCTTCCTAAGATTATATATTCAACCTCAAGCCTGTTGAAAATGTCTAATCCTATCACTCACTTTATACATTGTTTGATTTCCTATACTCTGTACTGATATCTGCTTTCCTACATATTTTCCCCAGTTCATAATTGTGACTGACTCTTCACATGAGCTGACATTTACATTCACTATCTATGCGAAACCCTATTGCTAAAAAAACTTTTGGTCCAAATCACATACTCACTCTTCTTGCTATACCTACCGAATATCTTCTTTATCCTACCAACAATCCCTTATTGAATGGATGTTCTCTTCGACATTCAATCATCCAAGGTACAATGTCCTATGCCATTCAATATATATTTATCTGAGACATCTGTGCAGAATGTATTTCAAAGCTAAGTATCCCAATCAAGGGCCCAATGCCCTTCTGGGCTTCAAATCTTACCTAGATTTCTGTTTTCATACTTATATTTCACCTGTATATTCTTGTAAATATCGCAGGTTCCCAATACCATTTTTTATTCCGCAAAATGTTTCCTACCCCAAATTGAACATGTTATTATCCCTAACCATACACTGTTCCCTCAATCTAACTTTACAGAATAGCTGTGACAGAGTTGGTCTTCCAATACAGGAATATAGGGAATCTTCCACCTGCTGAGAACCTCAAAGGTCCATGCAGAATGATCTCTGGAGAAGATGTAGGCAGCTATGAAGGACCTGAGAGAGCAAAAGTCATCTTCCATGGCAAACATCCTGTACAGGATGAAGGGATGTGTCTGAACCAGCTTCTATCTTCTTAATGTAGAGAAGATGGACCAAACCAGGCCAGTTTGGAGAGCTCTGTTCAGGTGCCTATGGTTGATATAAAATTCTATCTTGTGAAAGTGTCTCAGGAATTAGGGGCAGCCTCCATCTCATAGGACACTTGGAAGCAAGTGTTTGGACAAAGTGATTGCCAAGGCAGTGACCTCATTCAGTTCCTGAAGAAAGTGAACTACCTCACTTATTTGGTTATGGTACTCTCTGAACTTGGGATCCAGGAAGCCAGGCACCCGGTGCCAGCCCAGTCCCAGTCCCAGTGGTCACAGTTGTTTGGTTCTACCAAGGACAGAGTCAGTCTTTCTTGGTACCTATTGCGGTGAGTATTGCCAAATGCCAGGAGAGCTCTGAAGAGGGACCTTTCCTTCGAAAGCAGGTAGTGGTTCACCACTGGCTCCTGACGACTTCACAAGTGGACAAGGAGACCAGATCTGAAACAAGACAGGCTATTTTGGTGGAACATAATAAGTCTCACCTGTCAGAAGACACTCCGGGTACTCACAGACCTGCTTTGGAAAAGGAGGTGCCTTTGTGGGTGTGGGTGTTAGTTTGTGGTTTTGTCTCATGTTCTGAGAATAGGTAGGAAAGGTGGTTTGTTTGGTTTAAAATGGACTGTTTCTTATAAGTCGTTTGACAAGGCGAGTTTTTCTATGTCTAGTATCCCACTGTGTCCATGCTTGTAGGCATTAAAATTAAAATGCATCAATGGATGTATCCTGTCTAGAAGAATGCTTCCAAGCATTCATCCTGCCCAATTGATAAATGGACTGTGGCTTGCCTTATAAATGGGCAACACCTACTATCTTCCTAAGCTCCTGTTTTCTTCCTGAATTCTGGCCACTCTCCAGAATAGGCTCATGGTTTTGTGTCCAAGATATGTACCACCTCCAGTCTCTGTGACATGCCCATGTACTCAATAGCTGAAGGGAATCAGAGCATCTCAGAAAACTCAGATATCAGTGTGACCAGGAAAGTCTCAGTGGAGAAACCCTGATTTGGGCCTTTTGCTTACCTATTGTTCTGTTACCCTAAATGTCAGGAAAGTCTTTGACTCAGGCCACCCCTTTGTGAAGCCTGAAGAAAACAGTTTTCAAATGGAAATGAATGGGCATCACCTGTGGCTCTTTGCTTAATTGCTTGGAAAGGGATGTGTCTGAATCAGCCCATTGGCCCTGTGTAAGTCTGTTGCTTAGATTCTCAGCACCTGATGGATCTACAGAAAGATCCCATGTGTAACTCCAAAACCAAAATGGCCAAAAGAAGAGTCAATGTGGATGAAGTCTCTTGCCTTCCTCTCTAAGGTCCTGACCTCTATCAAGTTAGAATAGATATCCATTGGGTCAAATAAGTTCTTCCAAGCCCTGCAGAGGCTAGGGCATAGGTGCTTGGATTTTCTCATGACTCCAATTCACACAAAAAATCTATACCCGACAGTCAGTAAGCCTCAAAATGGAGAAGCAGAGCAGTATTATGGGCAGGCCTATTTGATCACTCTTGGTCTCAGGAAGGCTGTCCAGGCCACGCTGACTTTAGGCCAATGAGGCAAAAGGAAGCTAATTTTGGACACTGTCTTGGGCTGCGCCCCTCATGGAAACCTCCAGCCAGAGGTTATTATGAGTGTCTATATGGCAGAAGATGAGGATCATGTGGGATCTTTTTGGTTTCAATTGTGGTCATTTGTGTGGTGGTTGGAAAAGAGATGACTGGGTCCACCTGGGTATGAACTCTGGTGTGATCCCCTTAAAGACTGAGTTCTGGAATTGACCTCAGGGAAGAATTGCCATGAATTGTGTTGGGATTTTATGAGGCCACTCACTCCTGACAGTCGCCCTTGGAAACTGATATCTAGGCCCAGGGTTGCTTTCCACAGATCACTGGGAATCTCAGCCAGGATATCACATGATTTTATTCTGAAAGACTTGGCAGTCATTGTTGAGAGTCAAAACACACATGAACCTTACATTGTAGACCTCAATGGGCCTGGCTTCGTGTGAACTTTTGGCCATGCTTTGCAAAGAATTGGCTGTGAGAGTTCTCCAGAACTTTCATTGAAATGAGCTTCCTCACTATTTAATGGTTCCTAAATGAATTGAAACCCACAATGCCTCCAACTTGATCCTTGAAAATTGGCTAGATAAATACCATGAAATTATTGACATTCCCATTACTAGGTGGCACTGGAGAACTTTCTGATGTCCTGTGTCTGATCATGAGTGTACCAGACAGTGCCTTGATTGACTTGGTTTCAAGAAAATGGTGTAGAACAGAAATACCAGTAAGTTGGAGCTTACTGAATAGTGGAACTAGAGAGGTGGTGTGCAGGTGTGTGATAAAACATCTGTGTTGTGGCCATGTGGATCTGACATTGGCTTGCAAATGGCTTGTGACTGACATGGTGCATCCAGCAGAATCTTATATGTCTGAAACCTCTCCATATAAAATCTCCATATGGAGATTTTCGAGGCAATGTCCAGAATCAGTTTGTTATGGTCAAGGGGGAAATCTATGTGGGATTGAATCCTGGTTGTTACATTCTCCTGCAGACACTGACCCACCACACGTGACAGAACTCCCTCCAGTACTGGGTCCCAGTTGAACTCATTGTATTTCGTGAAGCAAATACCAAACTCCCAGTGCAAGAAACAACACGAAAAGTGGGAGATGAACAAATGGCGTCAAAGTCCACACAGGGAGAAACTTATCCTTAAGTGGCCACAGTTTACCTACAAAGAGTGAATTCAGCACTGCTGCCTCATGTCCTTTGGAAAATAAGAAACCATGTCCTCCAGGTCACATAGATGCAGACACAGCTTTGATGCTCTCAATAGAAAGGAAGCTAAAGCTCCTGATAACAACATATATTTCAAGTGCCTAACCTCAGAGGCAGTTTCTTAAGGAGTCTTTAGGCAGGCAGAGCTCCATGTTTGTGGAGTGTTTACCTGTTAGACCAGGACGCTAGAAAAGACCACTGACTCCAATTAAAATCAAATTAAAGCAAGCTTATTATTTCCACTGGTCAGGCTGTGTCTCCCTCCCAAAATGGTGGTAACAATACAGCAACCCCACTTATTCTACAGCCCAGCTTTATAGCCCAGAAAGTTACACAAAACGGGGGTTACAGATAACAGATCTCTGACAAGCATCACACTAATGGTAGTTTAGATTTTTTTTTGCTGTCCCCAACATCAGAATTTATGAGGACCATTAGAGCCTCAGAGAGGGTCGTTTTCTGGCCAGGGAAGGCCAATATTTATGAGCTGTCACTAACGTTTCAGAGAGGGCTGATATCTGGTCGAGAGCAAGGAATGGGTGAGTTCAAGGCACTGGCTGGCATTCCAAGCAGGTTCAGAATTTCAGTAATTTATAGTTAAGCCAAAACTATCTTTTCATGGCTTTGTGGCAAGATGGCTACCAATTTTAATAAAAGATCAGGTTGGGTCTATCATTCCCCCCTTTTCTAATGTGTCCCTTTCAAATCTTTGATAGGGTAGGGGAAGAGCACTGAGAAAATTTTAATCATTCAGGTAACAGTCTCCAAATTTTTAGAACTCACCCAAAACTGAATTCCTGATTGTACCTGACTTAATTATTTACTTATATTGATAGTCTATTTATTTTTTGCTTCATTGTTGTAAGAAGAGAGGCATCACACATTTTGGCTTCTTCTGAGCTGAGAGAGGGTGATGTGAGGGGGCTTGGCATGAGGGACATGAGTTGCCTTTTGGAATTCAGTTAAAGGACATGAGTTGCCTTTTAGAAGTCAGTTTGTTTTGAAGTCTGGTTGGGAAAGAACAGGTTGTAAAGGCATCTGAGGATGGATTCTTCTATGACAGAAACAAAAACCATGAGTACTGAATAAATGTTGCAGCAGCTGGAAAATGTCACTCTATAGAAGTTTCCTCACCAGTCTTTAATATCCCCAGTTATCAGGACTGTCAACTTAATATTTAACTTTTAGTGTTACAGTTGTCCTTCCCCATAAGTTACAGTTTAATAATTTATTGTCACTGATCTTGCAAAATCCTTTTACTAGTACTATCTCTGTGTCTAATAGAGAAACTTTTAATTCTGTTACTCAGGGCTGGATAATCGTACTAGCAAACACCAAGCCTACCTGTGTAGGTTAGGAATATCTGTAGGCCTTAAGCTAAAAACTTCTGCCTCTGGAAGCTCCTCTTGATAGTCTCTTTTTATGGTTATCAGGCATTCTTGTCTGAGAATCCTTCTTTGTAACCTCCAGTCTTACTTATTTTGGGAGGCTAACATAAAGTGTATACCTTAAAATATTATTATTATTATTATTATTATTATTATTATTATTATTATTATATAAAATGCACAGGAATGGCTGTATTTTGGTATTTACTGTCTTTGCTAAGTCTTTAAGATGAAGCAGTCAGACTGACTTTTGTTTCTATCTATTGTTAACAGTCAGCTGAGCTTTTATGGGAGTCATTTCTGGGGAATCTTGAGAGCAGCTTCTCAGTTCTGCTAGTTTCATTTGCGCTAGGTGGGTACAGGTCTTGCTTGACCATGTGGCTTCCCTTGGAAGCATCAGGGATGTCTCCTTTCTCTGATGACTCTCCTCTTCGTAACAAATGCACTGATTGGCTTTCTGTTCTCTAGTGGTCTCTTTTATCTCCCTGATCAGGAGGTTATGTGGCTCAGAGTTGCAAAGCTCTTTAGAGAAGTACCCTGTTCCCTGAATTTAGACTGACTCAGAGGGCAAGAGCCAAATATTGGTTTTCTTGGCCCTTTCATTTAACTTTAATTTTAAATCCTAATCTTAAACATCCAACAAATAAATTTTAACAGCCTTACATTAAGAGTACTGGGCTTTAATGTCTATAACTTTATAATTATTTATTTTTTTTAATAAATTGGGATCTGTATTATTCTGTCTGTATTGTAGGTGATGACTTATTATATTGAATAAACCCATGTTGTGTTCTTAAAGCAACACATTTGTAAAACAATAACAGGGAATCTTTAGATCACTTATAAGAAAATTTCAAAATAAAATTAACAAAACTAAAAATACTTAGTTCGTGTAATACCTACCCTGAATTTTTTGGCTGAGTTATACATTATATCCCCTGTTTGAGATCCTAGTAATCTTGACAGAAAAAAAAACAGCTTTTGAACATAACTTTAAATGAAATAAAATCTGACCTACTGCTTTTGTAGTTATTCTAACATGTAGTAAGTTGGGACACAGAGCCTTATCTCAGATAAGGCAGGGCTCTTTATAAATCTCAAGTGTTTTAGTTCTAAAGCGGAAATTTGTTTTTTTAAATATCATTTTACAAAGTTTACATAAATTGTTTGAGGTCACATGAACATTAGCTAACATGATATGATATCACATTTAAAACATGAATTAAAGAAAGGCTGAATGTTCTTAACCTTTACATAGATTAGGCTCTCATTAAATTAAAAATATATTTAAATTGTTCCCAATGTAAAAAGTAACATAAAACTTTACATGTCTTATTGATAACAGGTAAATCAATGCCCAATATATATTTTTACCATAAAACTTCAGAATAGCAGCGTGATATAATGCTCTTTTAAGTTTCTACCTTACAGACTTGTATACCTGGAAGATATAAGCACATTAATAGCATCACAATTACATGGATGTTTCTACATTATCCCAGTTAAGCTTTTAAATAAATGGCAGTACAGTGCTCTAAAACAACAGTTCTTATTTAATCATTTGTTTAACTTTTATGGTTGCTTGCTCTAGAAAAAATAAAACTTAATAAACACAATGTTATTGGTAAACTTATGTTTTAAGAAATTTTTGTCTCTTTAACACATGACTGATTTTTACAATCTTATACATACTTTAGTACAAACTTATACAGACCTAAGTTAATCAATCAGATATCTAACAAAAGTACTCATGAATGAGTAATCCCATATCATATTTACTTTACTAATTTATCAAAATATTAGACAAATGTATTGAACAGTGTAAACCATTTTTTTTTGTTGAAGGAAATGTCCTAGAACCAAGTCATATTAGACATTTTATAGACATTAATATTTTATTAGATTTTTGAACACCTAGAAAAACTCTTAAGCTTAAATTTAAAGACATTTATTTTTATCTGTTTTTCAAATTTCAATTTAACCATTTAAAAGACGTGAATTGAAGATCTTTGGATCCACTTTTTAAAATTTGTTTTTATGAGCGCTCCTTTAATATGTTAATTTGTGTATCACATGTATGATATACGGACATATGTATATATAGACATACAACACATAACAAAAGTGTGCACACATAATAATAGTAAAGGCCTTGTAGCTTTTCGCAGGTGAAATCTCCATTGCAATGTTTCAAAAACTCCACAGTTGGTCAAAGATAGATCTGATCAGAAAAACATTAACCTAGGTCTGCAGGATCAAAATCATGAGCTCAAAAAAAAAAAAAAAAAAAAACCCAGAAACTAAGGAAAAAAAGTAAGAGTACTAGAAAAAATGACTGGCCAGTAAGTTGTAAATACCATATCATTTACATTTTTTCCTCCTTAGGCCCCAGATCAGTCTGATACTGAGCTTGCAGGCTTCTTTCATTTGCATTTCAATCTAAGTCCTGTCTGAGGTCTGGAAGGAGCAGGAAAAAACTGCTATTCTGAGCAGACACCTCAGGCCTAAGTCATTTTAACCATAATTTTCAGGTTAGGATGTTGAAAATTATGATACATGTTTAAGATACAACTCACAAAATTTTATATCTTTACATCTTTTTTTATCAACAGAAACCATATTATGATTTACTATCCTTGTGCAAATTAATGCACTGATACACACAGTGATATTTTCTCAGGCTAGCCAATTCAAAATTGGTGAAATAAAAAGCCTGAATGATTGGGAAGTTACTTGCCATCTTGGAAGTAGAGTTCTTTAGTTTTCCATCCTAAGTATTAAAATTCTCTGGAATGAATTATCTGAAATCATAAACTAAACAATTACCTAATCCCGACTTTTAACTGCCAGATTGTGCAATGCTTCAAAAACCCATTCAGATACCAGATTGTTACAATAGAACATCATAATTTAGACACACATTCAGCTAAGATCATTCCCAAGAAACAATTTATAATATCAACACATTATTGCACATATCTTAAAGGGCCAGAAACAAAGACACGATAGACAGAAAGGAGCTCCAGACTATGGCTGACAGACAGAAGCCATTAAAACAGAGCAGATAAGAGAAAAATCTCCTACACCAGTGGCAATATAGATGTCCCCATAAGGGAACCAGATGTTTTCAGAGAGGGGCAACCTGAAATGTAAAATCAAGGGTCTACATGGTGACTTTACTGCATATAGTGTCCCCTTTTTCTTTTTCTCTTTTTTCAGAAGACAGAGGTGGCATAATCCTTACAGTTCAGGTAAGGAAGGAGGGAATTCCCTGAAGCAACAGGGCTTTGGCAGCTGCTGCGAGTCCCTCAGTCCCTCCTTTTACTTACAGGATTAGCTTCTCTGGTTCGGTTCCACCCCAAGCAGGATTCATGTCCTAACATTTCAGTAGTCATGTCTCAAAAAGGTCCAGGGCAGAGGGGGAGGTGGTATATCAAAATTTGTAACTTAAAGTTCGGTTCCTGACCTTGAAGCCAATTAATGCCAATTTAATAATGAGGACAGTGTTTGTAGAAAAAGAAAAATGGGGTTTTATTGCTTTGCTAACAAAGGAGAAACACAGGGGACTCTTCCCAAAGTTTGTGACTCTCCTGATCTGCAGGGACAAGGGGTTTTAAAGTAGTTTCACTTGTTAACCTGGGAGATACTCAGTTCTTAGATCCCCAGCAGGCATTGCCCTCTGCAGTGGGTGTTCTCCAGTCAGCCAGCTAGGGGCTTCTCTCATCCTGCTTAACCAAGGGTGGTAATGTTCATCGCAGTTCCTTTAAGCACAGTCCAAATGGGTGTCAGGCTTACTTGCTTTATTTCCCATTTCCACATCCAATATCCTTAAGTTTTTACCACAGAAATCACACAACAAAATGCACAAAAACGAACAAACAAACAAAAAAAAACCCATATAGATCACAGAACAACACACACAAAAAAAAAAAAAAAAAACAGAAACCCTGCACCGAAACAGAAAATCTGAGGAGCAATGCAATGTATTGGTAAAGCTCAGGGGTACAAGTGCGTGTGTGCCCGTCAGCACCTCTCTATCCTTCCAGAGCAATTCCCTACAGATCAGAACAGAGGAAAGAACGATTCTCCTTACTGTCCCGGACAGGAGTATATGTGAGCCTCCCGAAGCCACCTCTCTGTCATCAGAATAGATCTCCCTTAACCGAATATTACATGTTATAAAGGCACCACTTACATATGGAGACGTCCTCCACCAGGTGCTTCCTAACAGTTTTAGTTCAGTGGTTCACTGTAGTGCTCCCCAGACCAAAGGCTCACTCCAAGGTCTTGGAACTTGGCTCTCCAGCCTGGAGCCCTGGAGGGAAGGCCAGCTTCAGAATTTCCAGCAGTCTGGTCTTGTGATATGCTTGGGCAGGGTCATCTCGCTGGGAAACGACAAAATGTTAGACCAGGACACAAGACCACACACTCCAATTAAAATCAAATTAATGCAAGCTAATTATTTCAACTGGCCGGGCTGTCTCCCTTCCAAAATGGCGGGAACAAGACAGCAAACCCACCTTTCTTAGAGCCTAGCTTTATATTCCAGAAAGTTCACACAAGGGGTTTTACAGATACCAGAACTTTGACAAGCATCACACTAATGGTAGTTCACATTTTTTTTTCTGGCCCCAACATCAGAAATTATGAGGACCATTAGAGCCTCAGAGAGGGTCGTTGTCTGGCCAGAGAAGTGCAATATTTATGAGGTGTCACTAAAGTTTCAGAGAAGGCTGCTATCTGGTCACAGAGCCAGGCATGGATGAGTTCAAGGCACAGGCAGGCATTCCAAGCAGGTTCAAATTTTACTGTAATTTATAGTGAAGCCAAAATTATCTTTTCATGTCTTCGTGGCAAGATGGCTCCCAAATTTAATAAAAGATAAGGTTTGATCTACCAACCCTGTCCCTCACTTTTGGAAACCCCATTACCACCTACAAGGTGGTGAACTCCTGAGAATTTTCCATTCCAGATAAGTATTCACTGATTTTCTAACTCTTCTCCTCTAATTGTGTCTTACTTAGAGTTAAGGTAATGTCAAGGCATTGTTCTGGATGAGAGTGGGAAGATTTTTGTGTACCACATATTTGCATACACATTGGATTCATTATCTAATTTTCCATTCGAAATACTGAATCCCTGACACTAACCCATACCCTACTAGACTCTGAATACTAATCCTAATATGATGGAGAAAAATAACCTAAACAGAATAGATATACAAGCAGTTCAGAGGAGGCATGGTGTTTAGTTGGATTTGCCTTTTGCATGATAAAGGAATGGTGTAATAAATCTAATCAATTTTTTATTGAAATGGTTCTCCATGTGTTTTTATACTTAACAAATATGTGAATTCCTGTCTCCCTTTCTCTGTAGCCTATTCAGCACATGTATTTCTATATGCACATATAGAATCCTACATGTTATCACACGTATAGTTTTGTGATTTGGCTGATTAAACGCTGTTGGAACTGAAAATTCAAACTATGGGTGAGCTTCCTAGTAGAACAACATTATGCATAAAACCATGTTCAGTAAAATAAGTATTTTTGCATCTGTGGATGATATATATTTCACGATGAAATTTGATTGGCATATATATTGCTACTTTTTAATGTCTGTGTGTGTATGTGTGTGTGTGTATGTGTCCAGATTTTTTAAAATAAAATATATGTGTCTTATTATACACTCCCTAAATTCATTGATATACATGTATGTGGTTTTATAATCAACTTTTCACAAGTTTATTCTCTTAAATAATCATCCACCTGAAATACATATTTGTTTCCTAGTATTGAAAACTAACTTCAGTGAATGGTGCATTCAAATCCTAATCTTTCTACAGTAATCGACCCAGTTTACCATCAATGCAAGTAGATTCCTATGGGTCATGATATGTATTTTGACGTTCATTTTTTCACAATACTGGTACGTTACTATTTCTTCAGTTTATGCACATCATTGGACATATATTTCATCCACAAGTTCGCAAAATTATAGGCATTTGTTTCACTTTCAATCACTTCCTGCTTCAGAACACATGTATTCTTCCATGTTTCTTGACTGGTCTTTTCATGAGACTCCTTTCCAACACATTAATTTCTATTTCCATAATCACATTGAAGCAAAACTCACACACTGTTCATGATAAACCATAACCCTAATATTACCATTAGATGTATGACTGGTTGGAATGAATGATTGTATATCAATATAAGATTTCTTATATATTTTCAGATATCAATTCAATCCATCATTTAAAGTGGAACCAGTAATATTATTTATTCAGAGTATGGTCTATTCATACATTATGTCTATATTCATAAACACAGGGTACACCTCTTTGTAAACCCAATATAATTTATACGTTTTCAAAATATTGCTCCCAGAAATGTTGGACGAAATACTCATGTCACCTGATCAACATATACATTTTATCACAGTAATATTCTGGACACAAAGTGCAAAGGTCACACTTCTGATTGTACCAAACCCTAAATGGAAAGTGAACATGGATTACTAAAAACATCCATGTTCATGTTGCCGAATGCTCTAAAAAGTCATTCCTATTTTTGACAACATATTGGTTTCTTCCTAAGATAATATAATCAAACTCAACCCTGTTGAAAATATCTAATCCAATATCTCAATTTATACTTTGCCTGATTTCGTAATGTCTCGAATGATGTCTGCTTTCCTACATATTTTCCCCATTTCATCATTATGACTGACACCTCACATGAGCTGACATTTACATTCACTATCTAACCAAAACCCTATTGCTAAAGAACTTTTGTTCCAAATCCTATACTCACTCTTCTTTCTAAACCTATAGACTATCTTCGTATTTCTACCAAGTCTCCCTGTTTGATTTGATGTTATCTTCGACATTCAATCATCCAAGGTACAAGGTCCTATGCCATTGTATATCGATTTATCTGAGACATTGGTGCAGAATATAATTCAAAGATAAGTATTCCAATCAAGGGGCCAATGCCCTTCTGGGCTTCAAATCTTACTTAGGTTTCTTTTTTCATACGTATATTTCACCTCTATATTCTTATAAATATCGCAGATTCCCAATACCATAAATGATCCAGCAGAATGATTCCTAATCCAAATTGAACATGTTATTAACCCTAACCATACACTGTTCCCTCAATCTAACTTTACAGAAGAGCAGGGACAGAGTTGGTCTTAAAATAGAGGAAGGTAGGGGATCTTCCACCTGCTGAGAACCTCAAAGATCCATGCAGAAATTATCTCTGGAGAAGATGTAGGCAGCTATGAAGGTCGTGAGAAAGCAAAAGCTATCTTCCATTGCAAACAACCTGGTAAGGATGAAAGGTTGTGTCTGAATCAGCCTCTCTCTGCTTAATGTAGAGAAGATGGACCAAACCAGGCATGTGTGGATAGCTGTTCCCGGGTGATTATGGTTGATATACCTTTCTATCTTGTGAAAGTGTCAGAGGAAGTAGGGGCAGCCTCCATCTCATGAGACCCTTGGAAGCAGCTGTTAGGACAAAGTGGTTGCCAAGGCAGTGACCTCATTTAGTTCCTGAAGGAAGTGACCTCACATCACTTCCTTAGTGATGGAACCCTCTGAACTTTGAATCCAGAAAGACAGGCACCAAGAGCCAGTCCCAGTCCCAGTCCCAGTAGTTTTACTTGTTTGGATTTAACAATGAGAGAGTCATTCTTTCTTGCTAACTACTGATGTGTGGATGGCAAAATGCCTGGAAAACTCTGAAGAGGGGGCTTTCCTGAAAAAGCAGGTAGTGGTTCACCGCTGGGTCCTGACAACTTCACAGTGTTGGACAAGGAGACCAGATCTGAGACAGGACAGGCCATTTCGGGGGAACATAGTATGGCCCACCAGTCAGAGGACACTTCGGATAGTCCCAGACCTAATTGGGGAAGGAGGTGCCTTTGTGGGTGTCGATGTGAGTTTGTGGTTTTGTCTCATGTTCTGAAAATAGGTAGGAAAGTCAGTTTGTTTAGTTTGGAGTGGACAGTTTCTAGTAATTCTTTTGAAAAGGCGAGTGTTTCTGTGTCTGTGTATCTCACTTTGTCCGTGGTTGCAGACATTAGAAAAGAGAATGCATCAATGGATATGTCCTGTCTAGTAGAAAGCTTTCCAGCATTCATCCTGCACATTTTATTAATGGATGGTGGCTTGCCTGATTGATGGGCAACATCTGCTATCTTCCTAAGTTGCTGTTTTCTTCCTGAATTCTGTCCACTGTCCTGAAAAGGCTCATGGTTTTGTGTAAAAGATATATACCACTTCCAAGCTATGTGACAAGGCCATATACTGGATAGCTGAAGGGAATTGTGAGCATCTCAGAAAACTCAGATATCAGTGTGACCAGGAATGTCTCAGTGGAGAAACCCTGCTTTTGGCCTTTTGCTTACCTATTTTTCTTTTGCCCTGAACGTCAGGAATGTCTTTGCCTCTGCCCCACACCTTGGGAAGCCTGAAGGAATCAGTTTTCAAACGGAAATAAAAAGGGCATCACCTGTGGCTCTTTGCTTAATTGCTTTGGAAAGGGATGTGTCTGAATCAGCCTCTTGACCCTGTGTGAGCCTGTGGCATAGATTCTCAGCACCTGATGGTTCTAAAGGAAGATCCCATGTGTGCATCCAAAATCAAAATGGCCAAAAATCAGTCATTGTGGATGAAGTCTCTCGCATTCCTCGGTAAGGTTCCAGACTTCCATCAAGTGAGAATAGTGATCCATTGGGTCAAATAAGTTCTTCAAAGCCCTGCAGATGCTAGCCCATAGGTTCTTGGGTTTTCTTATGAATCCAATTCAAATAAAGAATCTAAACCCCACAGTCAGTAGGCCTCAAATTGGAAAATTGGAGCAGTATTAACGGCAGGCCTATTTGATCACTCCTGGTTCATGGGAAGGGTGTACAGGCCACCGTGACTTTAGGCAAATTAGGGGAAAGGGAGATTATTTTGGACACTGTCTTGTGCTG
Source organism: Callospermophilus lateralis (assembly GCF_048772815.1). Classification (NCBI taxonomy): domain Eukaryota; kingdom Metazoa; phylum Chordata; class Mammalia; order Rodentia; family Sciuridae; genus Callospermophilus; species Callospermophilus lateralis. The sequence continues at coordinate 825,413 of NW_027513519.1, read as the reverse complement.
CGCCTCTCATGGAATCCTCCAGCCAGAAGTTATGATGAGTGTCTTTATGGAATAAGTTGAGGGCCATGTGGGAGTGTTTTGGTTTTAATTGTGGTCATTTGCGTGGTGGTTGGAAGAGATGACTGGGTCCACCAGGGCTTCAACTCTGGTTTGATTCCCCTTAGAGATTGAGTTCTGGAACTGACATCAGAGAAGTATTTTTAGGGATTGTGTTGGAATTTTAGTAGGCCATGCTTGAGAGTCGCCCTTGGAAAATGAGATCTTGGCCCAGGTTGTCTTTCTACAGAGAACTGGAAATCTCAGCCAGGATATCACATGATTTTATTCTGAAAGAATTGGCAGCCATAGATGAGAGTCAAACCACACATGGACCTCACATTGTAGACCTCAATGGGCCTGGCTTCTTGTGACTTTTGGCCACTCTTTGGGATTTTCCATGTTCAGTAAACTGAATATTTTTGTATCTGTGGACGATATATATTTCATGCAGAATTACTATTGGCATATATATAGCTACATTTTAATGTCTCTGTGTGTGTGTGTGTGTGTGTGTGTGTATATATATATATATATATATATATATATATATATATATATATATATATATACTCTCCAGATTTTTCAAAATATGTAACATATGGGTCTTAATGTACACTCCCTAAATTCATCCATATTCTTGTATGTGACTTTATAAACAACTTTTTCCAAGATTATTCTAAGAAATATTCATCAACCTGAAATACATATTTCTTTCCTAGTACTCACAACTAATTTCAGTGAATGGTGAATACAAATCCTAATATTTCTACAGTAACTGACCCTGTTTAACATTAATGCAAGTAGATTCTTATTGGACATGATGTGTATTTTGACGTTCATTTTTATTCAACATTGGTATATTACTATTTCTTCAGTTTATGCACATCACAGGATATATATTTCATCCACAATTTCACAAAATTATAAGCATTTGTTTCACTTTCAATCACTTCCTGCTTCAGAACACATGCATTCCTCCATGTTTCTTGACTGGTCTTTTCATGAGACTTCTTTATAAACACATTATTTTCGATTTCCATAATTAATTTTAAAGCAAAACTCTCACACACTTCATGCTAATCCATAACCCTAATATTACCATTAGATATATAACTGGTTGGAATGAATGATTTTATGAAAATATATGATTTCTCATATATTTTCAGATATCAATTCAATCCATTATTTAAAGTGGAACCAGTTATATTATTTATTCACAGTTTGGTCTATTCATGCATTATCTCTATATACATAGACACAGGGCACACTTCTTTGTACCCGAATACTAATTTATAAGTCTTGAAATATCGCTCCCAGAAATAGTGGAAGAAATACTCATGTTACCTGATGTACATATATTTTATCACAGTAATATTCTGGACACAAAATGCAAAGGTCAAACTTATGATTGTACCAAAGCATAAATGGAAAGTGAATATGGATTACTAAAAACATCTATGTCAGGGTTACCTCATGTTTTCAAATGTCATTCCTATTGGTCACTACATATTTTTTTTCCTAAGATTATACATTCAATCTCAACACTGTTTAAAATGTCTAATTCTATCACTCACTTTATATTTGCCTGATTTCATAATGTCTCTAGTGATATTTGCTTTCCTACATATTTTACTCAGTTCATCATTGTGACTACCTCTTCACATGTGCTGACATTTACCTTCACTCTCTAACCAAGACCCTATTGCTAAACAACTTTTGGTCCAAATTATATACTCACTCTTCTTCCTAAACATACCTACTCTCTTCCTAATCCTACGGACTATCCCTGTTTCAGTGGATGTTCTCTTCTACAATCAATCATCCAAGGTAAAGGTCCTATGCCCTTCTATATAGATTTATATGAGACAAGTGTGCAGAATGTAATTCAAAGCTAAGTATCTCAATCAAGGGCCCAATGCCCTTCTGACCTTCAAATCTTACCTAGATTTCTGTTTTCATACTTATATTTCACCTCTATATTCTTATAAATATCGCAGGTTCCCAATACCACTAATCATCCTGCAGAATAATTTCTAACTTAAATCGAACATGTTTTTAAACCTAACCATACACTGTTCCCTCAATATGACTTTACAGTAGAGCAGGGAAAGAGTTGGTCTTACAATACAGGAATGTAGGGGAATTTCCACCTGCTGAGAACCTCAAAGGTTCATGCATAAATGATACCTGGAGAAGGTGTAGGCAGCTATGAAGGACCTGAGAGAGCAAAAGTCATATTCCATGGCAAACAACCTGGTCAGGATGAAGGGTTGTGTCTGAATCAGCCGCTCTCTTCTTAATGTAGAGAAATTGGACCAAACCAGGCTTTTGTGGAGAGCTGCTCCCGGGTGCCTATGGTTGATATACCATACTAACTTCTGAAAGTGTCACAGGAAGTAGGGGTAGCCTCCTTCTCATTGCGACCCTTGGAAGCATCTGTTAGGACAAAGTGGATGCCAAGGCAGTGACGTCATTCAATTCCTGAAGAAAGTAACCTCAACTCACTTCCTTGGTGATGGAACTCTGTGAACTTTGGATCCAGGAATCCAGGCACCCGTTGCCAGTCCCATTCCCAGTCCCAGTGGTCTCAATTGTTTGGATTTACCAAGGACAGAGTCAGTCTTGGTATCTACTGATGTGAGGATGGACAAATGTCATAAAAGCTCTGAAGAGGGGCCTTTCCTGTAAAAACATGTAGTATCTCATTGCTGGCTCCTGCCAACTCCACAGAATTGGCCAAGGAGACCAGATCTGACACAGGACAGGCCATTTTGGGGGAACATAGTATGGCCCACCAGTAAGAGGACATTTCAGATAGTCACAGATGTACTTGGGGGAAGGAGGTGCCTTTGTGGGTGTGGGTGTGGGTTTGTGGTTTTGTCTCATGTTCTGAGAATAGGTAGGAAAGTCGGATTGTATGGTTTGGAGTGGACTGTTTCTAGTAAGTCGTTTGACAATGCGAGTGTTTCTAAGTCTGTTTATCCCACTGTTTCCGTGGTTGTAGACATTAGAAAAGAGAATGCATCAATGGGTATGTCCTGTCTAGAAGAAAGCTTCCCAGAATTCATCTTGCCCAATTTAAGAATGGACTGTGCTTGAATCGTGAATGGGCAACACCTACTATCTTACTTAGTTCCTGTTTTCTTCCTGAATTCTGGCCACTCTCCAGAATAGGCTCATGGATTTTTGTCGAAGATATGTACCACCTCCAAGCTCTGTGACATGTCCGTTTACTGGATAGCTGAAGGGAATGGGAGCATTTCAGAAAACTCAGATATAAGTGTGACCAAGAAAGTCTCAGTGGAGAAACCTTGCCTTGGGCCTTTGCTTACCTATTGTTCTGTTGCCCCAAACGTCAGGAATGTCTTTGCCTCTGCCCCACACTTTGGGAAGCCTGAAGAAATCAGTTTTCAAACGGAAATAAAAGGGCATCACCTGTGGCTCTTTGCTTAATTGCTTTGGAAAGGGATGTGTCTGAATCAGCCTCTTGGCCCTGTGTAAGGCGATGGCTTAGATCCTCACCACCTGATGGATCTAAAGAAAGATCCCATGTGTGCATCCAGAACCAAAATGGCCAAAAGAGCAGTCATTGTCGATGAAGTCTCTCACCTTTCACTGTAGGGTTCCTTAACTCCATCAAGTGAGAATAGGGATCCTTTGGGTCAAATGAGTTCTTCAAAGCCCTGCAGAGGCTAGGCCATAGGTGCTTGGTTTTTTGATGACTCAAATTCACTTAAAGAATCTAAACCCCACAGTCAATAGACCTCAAGTTGGAGAAGCAGAGAAGTATTAACAACAGGCCTATTTGATCACTCCTGGCTCACAGGAAGGATGTCCAGGCCACCCTAACTTTAGTCAAATGAGGGGCAATTGAGGTCATTTTGGACACTGTCTTGGGCTGCACCACTCATGGAAACCTCCAGCCAGAGGTTATGATGAGTGTCTATATGGAAGAAGATTAGTGCCATGTGGGGTGTTTTGGTTTTAATTGTGGTCATTTGTGTGGCTTTTGGAAGAGATAACTGGGTCCATCTTGGCTTGAACTCTGGTTTGATTCCACTTAGAGACTGTGTTCTGGAACTGACCTCAGAGAAGGTTAAAGGTCCTATGCCATTGTATATCGATATTTCTGGGACATTTGTGCAGAACGTAATTCAATGATAAGTATACCAATCAAGGGCCCAATGAACTTCTGGGCTTCATATCTTACCTAGATTTCTGTTTTCATACTTATATTGAAAGGTTAATAAAATAGGTACTTGTCACTTGCTGTTTTTCTGCATGATTAAGAAAACACTGTTGAAATCTTGAGAACTGTTTGCTATTCTTGGTCCCAGAATGTGTTGTCCCCAACTGCCAAACTGCAGAATGTACTCCGTCACCCATTTGCACGCAAACCGCCCACTCACCCTGACCCATCAATAAACTTCCCTCCCTGCCCTCTCCAAGGAAAGTATATAAGCACTTCTTAAGCTGTTCTCAGGGCTCTCTGCTCTATTCAAGTGAGCTCTGAGCCCTTGCATGCCAGACCCGCAATTAACCCTTTGCTGTTGCATGAGACAGTCTCTTGGTGTTCTCCTCCTCCAAAGCTCGCCCGATCTTTACATCTGGTGGCCCCAGCGAGATCCAGCAGCCACAGACGAAAGACCCCCAATAAGCTCCTCTGGGTTAAATAAGGCCCCTCTTTCTGGTTTCAGTTTTCAGGTTAGGGCTTGGCAAAATTGCTATCGGTGACGAGTGTGAGCTCTCTCCGACGGTGGCTTACAGATATGTCATAGAGCCACAAGCCATGTCCCTGGGGAATGGACTCGGGAACTCGAGGAACAATAGTCTCCTCGACTCAGTGACATTTTGTTTCGGAATCGGTATTGCAGCCCATCGAATTTGCCAGCTAGTCAGTCCTGGTTTCAGTATTGGATGTCCATTCCCTGTCTTTATTTTCTTGTCTTGTCTGTGTCGTGTATCCTTGCTTTCACTGTCTGTGTATCTTTCTTAATGGGACAGAGCACTTCAATGCCTCTGTCCCTGATCCTTGATCATTGGACCAAAGTCTGCTTAAGGGCTCAAAATCTTTCTTTTTCAGTAAAACGCCAGACCTGGCAGATTCTGTGTCTCAGAATGATCCACCTTTGGAGTCGGATGGCCCCCAGAAAGATCTTTCTACTTTGCCACGCCAGCCAGACATTCTGACTCTGGAGGATGACTAAGAAATTCGGGGCTCAGATCTTTTCCCCTAACTCAGGGTAACTTTTGAAGTATAGGGGACCCCAGTAAACTTTGAAGTGAATACAGAAGCAGTATACTCAGCCCTTAAGGCCCCATTGGGCCCTCTATCAAATAAAAGGTCTGTAGTTCAAAGGGCTAATGACAGTAAATATCAGGCTTAGACAACTAAGAGTACATTGGACCTGGGGAAAGTAAACATCCATCACTCCTTCCTTGTAATCCCAGAATGCCTGTACCCATTAATGGGCAGAGATCTGCTCACCATGCTCTGGGCCAAAATAATTTTTAACCCTGAAGTCCCCGAAATGAAATTTCTAAATCCTTCAGTAAAACTCTTATAGTCACAGCTTTAACTATGTTAGTAGAAGATGAACATCAACTCTTCACACCCCCCCAAGCTGATCAAACAGGCAAGCTACCCCAGAAATGGATAACAGATTACCCAGATACCTGGACAAAAACTGCTGGTTTAGGACTGGCCGTGAAAAAACCTCCAATAACAGTGGAGTTAAAAACCTCAGACTCACCAATCAATGTCAAACAATATCCTCTAAGCAAAAAAAAAAGCTAAAAATGGATAAGGCCCCATATTCAGAAATATCTGGCCTTAGGGTCCTAAGGCCCTGTCAATCGGCCCATGAACACTTCCCTGCTACCAGAAAAAAAAGGCAGGAACTGGGGACTATCGCCCCGTTAAAGACCTAAGAGAGATCAACAACAGAGTGCAGGACATTCAACACACGGTACCTAATCCGGACAATCTGCTTAGCACTCTGAAATCTGAGAGGAAATGGTATACTGTTCTGGACGTAAAAGATGCTTTCTTTTGCTTGCCTCTGAATACAGATAGTCAGTTGCTGTTTGCTTTTGAGTGGGTAGACCCAGAAACCAGAACGTCTGGTCAACTAACTTGGACTAGACACCCACAGAGCTTCAAAAACTCCTCCACTCTCTTTGATGAAGCCCTCTGCAGAGATCTCAACAACTTCAGAACTATGCACCTCAAAGTCACACTGCTTCAATACGTGGATGACAAGCTACTGGCAGCCAACACCAAGAAAAACTGTGAGTCTGGGTCCCAAGCACTATTATCCAACCTTGCTAAACTCAGGTATAGAGCTTCTGCCAAAAAGGCCCAAATTTGCTAGCATGAAGTCATCTTCCTGGGCTATTCCCTTAGGGGCAGTAAACGATGGCTAACTGAGCCCAGAAAACAAACCGTTTTGCAGATACCACCCCCATCTAACAGGAGACAACTCAGAGAGTTTCATGGGACTGATGGCTTTTGCAGGTTATAGATACCTGTGTTTAGGTCATAAGTTGCTCCTTCATACCCGCTGTTAAAGGGAGATCCCCATTTCCAATGGACCCCTGAGCACCAGGAAGTTTTTGATAACATCAAAGGACACTGACATTGAACGCCTCAACTTCACTGAGCCCAGTCTTCAATTTCAGAAAGTCCTACACTACGTTACAAAGGTACATCAACTCACTCACCTTGGTTCAAAGAAACTACAGGCATTCCTGAAGGATCAAGAACAGAGTTTTCCACTAATCGACTCACAGCGAAAGGAAATATCTGAACGGGTAACAAAAGCCTGTTGGGTCTGTCAAATGGTTAATGCTTACCCTTCCAAGCTTCCTGCAGGAAAGCACCTATGAGGAACCAGACAAGGACAATTCTGGGAAGTGGACTTTCTGAAATTAAGCCAGCAAGGTATGAACTTAAAAATATCCTAGTCTTTGTAGATATATTTTCAGGATGGATTGAAGCCTTCCCCCCCCACACACACACAAAAAAAAAAAAAAAAAAAAAAACAAATAATGGCGCAAATAGTTTTCAAGAAGATCCTGAAAGATATTTTTCCAAGATACGGTCTGCCTAAGGTAATAGGGTCTGATAATGGACCGGTGTTCTTGGCCCAGGTAAGTCAGGGGTTAACCAGGACCCTGAGGATTAATTGGAAGTTAGATTGTGCTTATACACCCCAGAGATCAGGACAGGTAGAAAAATAAATAGAACCATTAAAGAGACCTTAACAAATTTAAGCTGAGAGACCGGCATAAATGATTGGACTATTCTCCTGCCTGATGCACTGTTTCATGCGAGAAATACTCCCTCTGTTTCTTTGTGTAAACTCACTCCCTATGAAATTCTTTATGGTGCTGCTTCTCCAGTAAGGGACCTAACCCCAACTCTAAGGCCTAACGATCCCCTCCACACCCCCTTGCTTGACAGACTTAAAGCTCTTGGAAGAACTCAGTGATACCTGTGGAAACAGCTGGCCACTGCCTACCAACCTGGGGATGAGGGGACTCCACATCAATATCAAGTAAGAGACTTCATCTACATAAGACGACATCAAGTGTCATCCCTGGAACCCCACTGGAAAGGAACATACCAGGTGCTACTTCAAACTCCTTCAGTGGTAAAAGAAGATGGACTCACTTCCTGGATCCATGCCTCTCATCTCAAGCCTGCGCCGTGTCCAGATTCTGGTTGGAAACTGGAAAAGACTGGTAACTATTTCAAATTAGGTATTCGCCATGTGGATAAGTCTATAGACTCTCCCCTTGGCCACCAGTAGTCCTAACATTCATCAGCCCGTTCAGCAGCGATGGCTGATCACAAATCCTACTAGACAAGAAGTATGGTCCATCTTGCATACATCTCCCTTAGGGACCTGGTGGCCATCTCTCCACCCAGACAGATTTCAGCTGGCTATAGGTCGTTCCTATTGGGATAACCTTGATGAAGATGATACCACTAATATTCCATTAAATCCCTTCCCTACCATAGAAAATGGAAACAAACATTATGGATGCAGGGACACGCGAGCCAGATTCAGGTTGGCTAGCCTAGATTACTATGTTTGCCTCGCCGACTATCAAAGCCACAAACAGCCAAGGCTGTGTGTGGGAAAAGCCGACTTCTTCTGTAAGTCATGGGGATGTGAGCATACAGGGGCTGCCTGGTGGAACCAAACTCCTCATCAAATTTAGTACACAGCATTGGCCATATTACCAATTAGACAACCAAAAACTATGGCCCACAGAGGGGTCTCTAGATCCTCAAATTCTGCGTGACCTTTTTAACTTCATCAAGTGCTCAAAAGGGTGGAAGGAAATTTCCCTATGTGGAGTCCTTTTCCCTCCTTCTCTCACATCCTGTACAATGCTTTTCCAATAGTTCCTCACCCTCAGCTTTCTGCTCTAGACTCTCTGCTGTCATTCCCACCTCAGCAACCTGATTTCTCCCCTCCAATTACTAGAACAGAAATCCAAACCTCTGCCAGATCACAGACCATTGCCTCCTTGCTGAGGTAGCAGGTACTGAGGCACCCCTCGACCCACTAACTCTTCTCTTTTCTTGACAGTGCCCACACTGGGTCCCACCAGGTAATCTAACAAGCTAACCCAAAGATCACACCTGCTGAGAAGAGCCCTCAGACCACTATCCAAGATGTAATGAAAATGGCCTTTAAAGTTGCTTTGTGATCACTGAAAACAGGTTACTAAAAATTTAAAGTCTCTCACAGGCTTTGTGCGATACTCACTCCCGTCTTCCCCTCTGCTCTACCCATTCTACTGCTCAAGTTTTTGTTGCTAGGAAAATCCCAAACGCTTTTCCCATTATTCTTTTACATCTCTCCTTCCCAATTCTCAGATCCACTGAGCTGCTCTCAGCCTCGACTACCCCGTCTTCCCCCTCTGTACCAGGCCCAGAGAAAAGTCTTAAATGACCTTCTCCAGAAGTCTTCACCAAGGCTCATTTTAGGTCTTTCAGCAAAAGAGTCCCTCTGAATGAGTTCAATGTAGATAAACTTCCTCTTTTCGTGTTGTCATGTTCTACGTGGCCACTGGCTGGAAGAATCACCACTCCTAAGCTAGACACCCCCTTACTAGGTTTTCACAAAATATGTGAACAAGGCCTCTGGCCTTGAACTGGGACTTCACAGAGATGGCTACATTTCTAAGATTAAAAATTTACCAACTGGGCTCTGTGGTGACAGCTGGCAGGGGGAAAAAAAGAGACAAAAAGCTGTTTCCTTCCTAGGTGTCCTTGAACAGTTAACTTGCCAAGAACTGAGGAAAGAAAAAAAAAAAACAGAAACAAAAACTGCTTTTTGTGAACTTCTGCAGACTGTGGACTTCTGAGCCCCTTCCCTTACATGTTGGGTACAAATTCTAAAACTACCGAAACTTGGGGTTCAGGGGATTAATTGATTACAACAGAGGCAATGCCCTGTAAATCCGGATGCAACCAAATAAGACTGTTTTTCTGTCTTCGGTGCTATCTTAAGAGCCTTGCCTTATCTGTCCCTACAACAGTATAATTCCATACACTTTAACATTGTTTATGTTTTCATAAAATGGTCAACAGATGTGATTAATTATGTAATGATGCAGATGTTTTCCAGAGTGCTCTATCATGATGCAGGTTCATTTAAAGTTCAAATAGGGGGGCATACAACCCGGTTCCACCTGGAACCTGTATCCCTCACTTTAGCCATCCTATTATTAACAATAGTTGCTTCAGTGGTGGGCACAGGAACAACTGCCCTTGCCCATGGGACAAAACAAATGACACAATTAGAAGCAGCAATAGACCAAAACATAAGATATTAAAAACATCCATCACAGCTTTACAGGAATCTGTGACCTCTCTCTCTCTGAAGTTGTTTTACAGAACAGGCGAGTGTTGGAAATCCTCTTCATGAGAGAAGGGGGCCTTTGTGCTTGCATTGAGGGAAGAATGTTGTTTTTATGAGGACAATCCTGGAGTTGTAAAAGAATCTATGAGAAAATTAAGAAAACGCCTTGAAGAGCATCAACGAGAGAAAGTAGCCCAAAAAGGAGGGTTTGAGTCTTGGTTCACACAATCCTCCTGGTTAACTACGCTTTTATCCATCCTGGCCGGTCCATTAATAATCCTCATATTATTGCTAACTGTAGAACCCTGTTTGCTCAACTGTGTAGTTTCCTTTCTAACCCAAATCGAACCTGTAATTAAACATAACCATACACTGTTCCCTCAATCTAATTTTACAGAAGAGCGGGAACAGAGTTGGTCTTAAAATACAGGAATATAGATGATCTTCCACCTGCTGAGAACCTCAAAGGTCCATGCAGAAATGATCCCTGGAGAATATGTAGGCTGCTATGAAGGACCTGAGAGAGCAAAAGTCATCTTCCATGGCAAACAACCTGGTCAGGATGAAGGGATGTGTCTGTATCAGCCTCTCTCTTCTTAATGTAGAGAAGATGGACCAAACCAGGCGTGTGTTGAGAGCTGCTCCTGTGTGCCAATGGTTGATATACCATTCTAAATTGTGAAAGTTTCACAGGAAGTAGGGGCAGCCTCCATCTCATCAGAACCTTGGAAGCAACTGTTAGGACAAAGTGGTTGCCAAGGCAGTGACCTCATTCAGTTCCAAAGAAAGTGACATACCTCATTTCCTTGGTGATGGAACTCTCTGAACTTGGTATCCAAAAAGCCAGGCACCCAGAGGCAGCCCCAGTCCCAGTGGGCTCACTTGTTTGGATTTACCAAGGACCGAGTCATTCTTTCTTGGTACCTACTGATGTGAGGATGGCGAAATGCCAGGAGAGCTGTGAAGAGGGGCATTTCCTTAGAGAGCAGGTAGTGGCTCACCGCTGGCTCTTGACAACTTCAAAAAGTTGTCCAAGGTGACCAGATCTGACACAGGACATGCCATTTCGGGGGAACATAGTATGGCCCACCAGTCAGAGGACACTCGGGATAGTCACAGACCTACTTGGGAAAAGGAGGTGCCTTTGTGAATGTGGGTGTGAGTTTGTGGTTTTGTCTCATGTTCTGATAATAGGTAGCAAAGTTGTTTTTTTTGGTTTAGAGTGGACTGTTTCTAGACAGTTGTTTGACAAGGTGAGTGATTCTATGTCTGTGTATCCCACTGTGTCCATGATTGTAGACATTAGAAAAGAGAATGCATCTATTGATGTGTCCTGTCGAGTAGAAAGCTTCCAAGCATTTTTCCTGCCCAATTTATGAATGGACTGCTGGTTGCCTTATGAATGGGCAACACCTACTACTTTCCTATGTTCCTGTTTTCTTCCTGAATTCTGGCCACTCTCCAGAATAGGCTCATGGTTTCTTGTCCAAAATATGTACCACCTCCAAGCTCTGTGACAACCCCATGTATTAAATAGCTGAAGAGAAAAAGAGCATCTCAGAATATACTGATATTGTTGTGAACAGGAAAGTCTCAGTGGAGAAACCCTGCTTTGGGCCTTTTGCTTAAATATCGTTCTATTGCCCTGAATGTCAGGAAGGTCTTTGCCACAGGCTACCTGCTTGTGAAGCCGGAAGAAAACAGTTTTCAAATGCATATGAATGGGCATCACCTGTGGCTCTTTGCTTAAATGCTTTGGAGAGGGATGTGTCTGAATCACCCTCTTGGCCTGTGTGAGGCTGTGGAATATATTCTAAGCACCTGATGGATCTAAATAAAGATCCCATGTGTGCATCCAAAACCAAAATGGCAAAAAATCAGTCATTTTGGATGAAGTCTCTTCCCATCCTCTGTTTGGTTTCTGACCTCCATCAAGTGAGAAGAGGGATCCTTTGGGTCAACTGAGTTCTTCAAGCCCTGCAGAGGCTTGCCCATAGGTGCTTGGGTTTTCTCATGACTCCAATTCACATAAAGAATCAATACCTGACAGTCAGTAGGCCTCAAATTGGAGAAGTGGAGCAGTATTAAGGGCAGGCCTATTTGATCACTCCTGGTTCACAGTAAGGGTGTCCAGGCCAGCCCCACTTTAGACAAATGAGTGGCAACGAGCTTAGTTTTGACACTGTCTTTGACTGTGCCTCTCATGGACACCTCCAGCTAGAGGTTATGATGAGTGTGTATATGGAAGAAGATGAGGGCCATGTGAAAGTGTTTTGGTTTAATTGTGGTCATTTGTTTGGCGGTTGGAAGGGATGACTAGGTCCACCTGGGTTTGAAATCTAGTGTGATTTCCCTTAGAGACTGAGTTCTGGAACTAACCTCAGAGAAGTATTGCCATGAATTGTGTTGGGATTATAGAAGGCCACTCATGACAGTCTCCCTTAGAGCCTGAGGTCTAGGCCCAGGGTGACTTTCCACAGAGCACGGTTATCTCAGGCAGGATATCACAAGATTTTTTTCTGAAAGTCTTGGCAGCCATAGTTGAGAGTCAAAACACAAATGGACCTCACATTGTAGACCTCAATGGGCCTGGGTTCATGTGACCTTTTTGCCACTCTTTGGGAAGCATTGCTAGTGCGAGTTCTCCAGACCTTTCATTGAAATAAGCTTACTCACCACTTAATGGTTCCTGAATAATTGGAACCCACAGTGCCTCCAACTTCATCCTTGAAAAATGACTAGATAAATACCATGACATTTTTGAAATTCCCATGACCAGCTGGAACTGGAGAACCTTTGGATGTCATGTTGCTTATCAGCAATGTACCAAACAGTGCCTTGATTGACTAGGTTTCATGAAAACGATGTAGAACAGAGATGCCAGTAAGTTGGAGCCTGCTGAGTAGTGGGCCAAGAGCAGTAGTGGGCAGGTGTGCAATAAAACATCTGTGGTAAAGATATGTGGATCTTCCATTGGCTTCCAAATGGCTTGTGACTGACATGGTGCAGGCAGCAGACCCTTATATGTAGAGGCATCTTTTCATATGTAGAGGTTTCAGGGCAATGTTCAGAATCAGTTTGCTATGGTCAAGGGGGCAAGCAATGTGGGATAGAAGCCTGGTTGGTACATTCTCCTGCAGACCCTGACCCACCACACGTGATAGAACTCCCTCCAGCACTGTGTCCCAGTTGAACTCATTGTATTTCGTGAAGCAAATACAAAACTCCCAGTGCAGCAGCAAGAAACACCACGAAAAGTGGAGAATGACCAAATGGCTACACAGTCCACATGGGGAGACACTTAGCACACAGTGACAACAGTTAACCTACAAAGAGAAAATTGAGCACTGCTGCATTATGTTCATTGGAAAATAAGAAACTGTGTCCTCCTGATCACATAGATGCAGACCCAACTTTGATGATCTCAGTATAAAGGAATCTAAAACTCATGACAACAACATATATTTCCAAAGCCCAACTTCAGATAGAGTTTCTACAGAAGTATTTAGGCTCTCAGAGCTTATTGGTGGTGGAGTTTTTACCCTGTTCCTTACTTTTGGAAACTTTTCTACCACCTCCCAGGTTGTGGACTCCTGAACATTTTTCATTCCAGATATGTATTCAAAGATTGTCTAACTCTTCTCCTCTAATTTTGTCAAAACATATTTAAAATTGGAAGCAGTTATATTATTTATTCACAGTATGGACTATTCATCCATTATCTCTATATTCATAGACACAGTGTACACCTATTTGTACCCCCAATACTAATTTATATATCTTCAAAATATTGCTCCCAGAAATGGTGGAAGAAATACTCATGTCACCTGATCTACATATACGTTTTATCACATTAATATTCTGGACACAAAAAGCAAAGGTCACACTTAAGATTGTATCAAAGCCTAAATGAAAAGTGAGCATGGATTACTAAAAACATCCATTTTAAGGTTGCCAATATTCGCAACTGTCAATCTTATTGGTGACTACATATTTGTTTCTTCCTAAGATTATATATTCAAACTCAACCTTGTTGAAAATGTCTAATCCTATCACTCACTTTATACTTTGCCTGATTTCTTAATGTCTCTATTGATATCTGCTTTCCTACATAATTTCCCCAGTTCAATATTGTGAATGACTCTTCACATGTGCTGACATTTACATTCACGCTCTAACCAAAACCCTATTGGTAAAGAACTTTTGGTCAAAATCCTATCCTCTCGCTTCTTTCTAAACCTACCGACTATCTTCCTAATCCAAATGACTATCCCTTTTGGACTGGATGTTCTCTTCCACATTCAATCATCCAAGGTACAAAGTCTTATGCCATTGCATATGGATTTATCTGAGACATCTGTGCAGAAATTGATTCAACGCTAAGTATCCCAATCAAGGCCCCAATGCTCTTCTGGGCTTCAAATCTTACCTAGATTTCTGTTTTCATACTTATATTTCACGTCTATATTCTTATAAATATTACAGGTTCCCAATACCATTATTCATCTTGCAGAATGATCCCTAACCCAAATCGAACCTATTATTAACCCTAACCATACACTGTTACCTCTATCTAACTTTACAGAAGAGCAGGGACAGAGTTGCTCTTACAATACATGAATGTAGGGGATCTTCCACCTGCTGAGAACCTCAAAGGTCCATGCAGAAAAAAATCACTGAAGAAGATGTAGGCAGCAATGAAGGACCTGAGAGAGCAAAATTTATCTTCCATGGCAAACAACCTGGTCAGGATGAAGGGATGTGTCTGAATCATCCTCTCACTTCTTAATGTAGAGAAGATGGACGAAACCTGGTCTGTGGGGAGAGGTGTACCCGGGTGCCTATGGTTGATATACCTTTTTAACTTGGGAAAGTGTCAAGGAAGTAGGGGCAGTCTCCATCTCATGGGACACTTGGAAGCAACTGTTAAGACAATGTGGTTGCCAAGGCAGTGACTTCATTCAGTTCCTGAAGGAAGTGACCTACATCACTTCCTTGGTGATGGAACTCTCTGAACTTGGGATCCAGGAAGCTAGGTACGCAGAGCCAATCCCAGTCCCAGTCCCAGTGGCCTCCTTGTTTGTTTTTACAAAGTATAGTGTCAGTCTTTCTTGGAACCTACTGATGTGAGGATGGCCAAATACCAAGAGATCTCAGAAGAGGTGTCTTTCCTGTGAAAGCAGGAAGTGGCTCACCCATGGCTCCATACAACTTCACAGAGTTGGCCATGGAGACCCGATTTGAGACAGGACAGGCCATTTTGCGGGAACATAGTATGGCCCACCAATCAGAAGACACTCCTGATAGTCACAGACCTACTTGAGTTAAGGAGATGCCTTTTTGGGTGTGGGTGTGAGTTTGTGGTTTTGTCTAATGTTATGAGAATAGGTAGGAAAGGCGGTTTGTTTGGTTTGGAGTGAACTGTTTCTAGTAAGTCTTTTGACAAAGCGAGTGTTTCTATGTCTGTGTATCCCACTTTGTCCGTGGTTGTAGACCATAGCAAAGAAAATGCATCAATGGATGTGTCCTGTCTTGTAGAAAGCTTCCCATCATTCATCCTGCCCAATTGATGAATGCACTGAGACTTGCCTTATGGATGGGCAACACCTGCTATCTTCCTAAGATCCTGTTTTCTTTCTGAATTCTGGCCAATCTCCACAATAGGCTCATGGATTTCTGTCCATGATATGTACCAAATCCAAACACTGTGACATGGCCATGTACTGGGTAGCTGAAGGGAATGGCGAACATCTCAGAAAACTCAGATATCAGTGTGACCAGGAAAGTCTCAGTGGAGAAACCCTGCTTTGGGCCTTTTGCTTACCTATTGTTCTATTGCCCTGAATGTCAGGAAAGTTTTTGCCTCATGCCACCCCTTTTTGAAGCCTGAAAAAAATAGTTTTCAAATGGAAATGAATGGGCATCACCTATGGCTCTTTGCTTAATTGCTTTGGAAAGGAATGAGTCTGAATCAGCCTTTTGGCCCTGTGTGAGGCTGTGGCTTAGATTCTCAGCACTTGATGGATCTAAAGAAAGATCCCATGTGTGCATCTAACACCAAAATGGCAAAAAGATCAGTAATTGTGCATGAAGACTCTTGCCTTCCGCTCTTTGGTTCTTGACCTCCATCAAGTGAGCATTGGAATCCTTTGGGTCAAATGAGTTTTTCAAAGCCCTGCAGAGGCTAGACCATGGTGCTTGGGTTTTCTCATGACTCCAATTCACACAAAGAGTCTATACAGGACAGTCAGTAAGCCTCAAGTTGGAGAAGCAGAGCAGTATTAAGGGCAGGCCTATTTGATCACTCCTGGTTCAAAGGAAGGGTATCCAGGCCTCCCTGACTTTAGGTAAATGAAGGTCAAGGGAGATTATTTTGGACACTGTCTTGGGGTGACCCCTCATGGAAACCTCGAACCAGAAGTTATGATGAGTGTCTATATGCAAGAAGATGAGGGCCATGTTGGAGTGTTTTCTTTCAAATGTGGTCAATTGTGTTGCAGTTGGAAGAGATGAGTTTGTCCACTTGGGCTTGAACTCTTTTTTGTGTCAAAACACACATGGACCTCACATTGTAGACTTCAATGGGCCTGGCTTCATGTGACCATTTGGCCACTCTTTGGGAAGCTTTGCCTGTGAGAGTTCTCCAGAGCTTTCATTGAAATGAACTTCCTCACCATTTCATGGTTCCTGAATGAATTGAAACCCACAGTGCCTTCAACTTCATCCATGATATTTTTGAAATTTTCATGACCAAGTGGCACTGGAGAACCATTGGATGATCTATTGCTGATCAGGAGTGTACCAGACAGTGCCTTGATTGACTGGGTTTCATGAAAATGGTGTAGAACAAAGATGCCAGTATGTTGGAGCCTAATGAATAGTGGGCCTAGAGCAGTGGTGTGCAGGTGTGTGACAAAACATCTGTGGTGGGGCAATGTGGATCTGCCATTGGCTTCCCAATGGCTTGTGACTGACATGGTGAAGCCAGCAGACAATTCTATGTAAAGGCATCTTGTTATATGGAGAGTTTTCAGGACAATGCTACAGTCAAGGGGGCAAGCTAAGTGGGATGGAAGCCTGGTTGGTGCATTCTCCTGCAGACCATGCATCACCTAATGTGACAGAACTCCCTCCAGCTCTGTGTCCCTGTTGATCTCCTTGTAATTCGTGAAGCAAATACCAAACTCCCAGAGCAGCAACAAGAAACACCAGAAAAACTGGAGGATGACCAAATGGCTTCACAGTCCATATGGGGAGACACTTAGCCCGCGGTTTACCTACAATGAGAGAATTCAGCACTGCTGCCTCATGTTCATTGGAAAATAAGAAACCATTTTCTCCAAGTCACATAGATGCATACCTAGCTTTGATGGTCTCACTACAAAGAAGCTAAAGCTCCTGACAAGAACATATATTTCAAGTGCCCAAACTGAGAGGCAGTTTCTCAAGAACTATATAGGCCAGCAGAGCTCCATATTTGTGGAGTGTTTACCCTTTCCTTACTTTTGGAAACTCCTCTACCAACTCCAAGGTTGTGAACTCCTGAGCATTTTCCATTCCATATATGTTATCACAGATTTTCTAACTCTTCTCTTTTGATTGGGTCTTTCTTGGGACGAAAGTAATGTCAAGGCAATGTCCTGGATAAGAGTGGGAAGATTTTTGTGTAGCACATATTTACATACACATTGAATTCATTTTCCAATTTTCCAATCTAAATACTGAATTACTGACACTAACCCCTACCGTACTAGACTCTGACTACTAATCCTAATAAGATTGATAAAAATAACCCAAACAGAATAGAAATACAAGCAGTTCAGAGGAGTCATGGTGTAGAGTTGGACTTGCCTTTTGCATTATATACAGTAGGAGTTATAAATCTATTCAATTTTTTCTTGAAATTGCTCTCCATGTGTTTTTAAAGTTAACAAAGATGTGAATTCCTGTCTCCCTTTCTCTGTACCTATTCAGCACATCAATTTTTAAATGCTCATATAGAATACTAGCTGGTACCACACGTGCATTCTTGTGGGGTGGCTGACTTGGCAGTTACAAATTGTAAGAGATCACTACTCCTAAACGCTGTTGGAACTGAAAATTAAACCTATCGGTGAGCTTCCTAGTTGAACAACATTATACATAAATCCATATTCATTCATATATATATATTTATGTATGTGTGGATAGTATATATTTCATGGTGAATTTTGATTGGCATATATATTGCTATTTTAATGTCTGTGTGTGTGTGGGTGTGTATATATATATATATATATATATATATATATATATATATATATATATATATATATATATACACACACTCTCCAGATTTTTCACATTATGAAATATGTGTCTTATTATACACTCCCCAAATTCATTCATATTCATATGTGTGGGTTAATAATGAAATTTTCAAAAGATTATTCTCAGAAATATTCATACACCTGAAATACATTTTTGTTTCCTAGTACTGACAACTAAAATCAGTGAATAATGCATACAAATCCTAAAATTTCTACAGTTACTGACCCAGTTTAACAGGAATGCAAGTAGATCCCTATGGGACCTGATGTGTATTTTGACGTTCATTTTTTTCAACACTAGTACATTACTATTTCTTCAGTTTATGCACATCATAGGAAACATATTTCATCCACAAGTTAGCAAATTTATACACATTTGTTTCACTTTCAATCACAACCTGCTTCAGAACACATGTATTCCTCCATGTTTCTTGACTTGTCTTTTCATGATACTATTTTCCAAACACATTATATTCGATTTCCATGATCACTTTTGAAGCAAAATTCACACAGAATTCATGATAAACCATAACCCTATAATTACCATTAGATATATAACTGGTTGGAATAAATGATTATATATTAATATAAGATTTCTTATATATTTTTATATATCAATTCAATCCGTTATTTAAATTGGAAACAGGTATATTATTTATTCACAGTATGGTCTATTCATGCAATATCTCTATATTCATAGACACAGGGTACACCTCTTTTACCCCCAATACTAATTTATATGTCTTCAAATATTTTGCTTCCAAAAATGGTAAAAGAAATACTCATGTTATCTGAGCTATATATACATTTTATCAGAGTAATATTCTGGACACAAAAGCAAAGTTCATCCTTATGATTGCACAAAAGCCTAAATGGAAAGTAAACAAGGATTACTGAAAACATCCATGTCCAGGTTGCCTAATGCTCTCAAATGTCAATCCTATTGGTGACTACATATTTGTTTCTTCCTAAGATTATATACTCAAACTCAACCCTGTTGAAAATGTCTAATCCTATCACTCACTTTATACTTTGCCTGATTCCCTGATTTCTCTATTGATATTTGCTTTCCTACATATTTTTCCCAGTTCATCATTGTGACTGACTATTCACATGTACTGATATTTACATTCACTCTCTGACCGAAACCCTATTGCTAAAGAACATTTGGTCGAAATCCTATACTGACTCTTCTCTGGAAACCTACTGACTATCTTCCAGATCCTACCGACTATCCCTGTTTGAGTGAATGTTCTCTTCTACATTCAATCATCCAAGGTACAAGGTTCTATGTCATTGTATATCAATTTATCTGAGACATTTGTGCAGAACGTAATTCAAACCTAAGTATCCCAAACAAGGGCCGAATGCCCTTCTGGACTTCAAATCTTACCTAGATTTCTGATTTCATACATATATTTCACCTCTATATTCTTATAAATATCGCATTTTCCCAATACCATAATTCATCCAGCAGAATGATTCCTAAACCAAATCAAAAGGGTTTTTAACCATTACCATATATTGTTCCCTAAATCTAACTTTACAGAACAGCAAAGACTGAGTTGTTCTTAAAATAGAGGAATGTAGGGCATCTTTCACCTGCTAAGAACTTCAAAGGTCCAGGCAGAAATGATCCCTGGAGAAGATGTAGGCAGCAATGAAGAATCTGAGAGAGCAAAAGTCATCTTCCATTAGAAACATCCTCGTCATGATGAAGGGTATAGTATGAATCAGCCTCTCTCTTCTTAATGTAGAGAAGATGGACCAAACCAGGCCTGAGTGGAGAGCTGTTCCTAAGTGCCTGTGGTTGGTATACCATTCTAACTTGTGAAAGTGTCACAGGAAGTAGGGGCAGCCTCCAACTCATGGGGTCATTGGAAGCAAGTGTTAGGACAAAGTGGTTGCTAAGGCAGTGACTTCATTCAGTTCCTGAAGGGAGTGACATCACCTCACTTCCTTGGTGATGGAACTCTCTGAACTTGGGATCCAGGAAGCCAGGCAACCAGAGCCAGTCCCAGTCCCAGTCCCAGTGGTCTCAGTTGTTTGAATTTACCAAGAACAGATTCAGTCTTTCTTGGTATCTAATGATGTGAGGATGGCCAAATGCCAGAAAAGCTCTGAATGGCGGCTGTTCCTGAGAAAGCAGGTAGTGGCTCAGCAGTGTTTCCTGACCACTTCATAGAGGTGGCCAAGGAGACCAAATCTGAGACAGGACAGGCAATTTTGGGGGAACTGTGTATGGCCCACTAGTCAGAGGTCACTCTGGATAGCCACAGACATTCTTGGGGGAAGGAGGTGACTTTGTGGTTGTGGGTGTGGGTTTGTGGTTTTTTCTCATGTTCTGAGAATAGGAAGGAAAGGCGGTGTTTTTTTTTGTTTGGAGTGAAATGTTTCTAGTAAGTCGTTTGACAAGGCTAGTGTTTCTATGTCTGTGTATCTCACTGTGTCCGTGGTTGTACACATGAGAAAAGAGAATGCATCAATGGATGTGTCCTGTCTTGTAGAAAGCTTGCCCAATTTATGAATGGACTAGGGCTTGCCTTATCGATGGGCAACACCTGCTATCTTCCTAAGTTCCTGTTTTCTTCCGGAATTCTTGCCACTCTCCATAATAGGCTCATGGTTTTATGTCTAAGATATTTACCACCTCCAAGCTCTATGACATGGCAATGTACTGGATAGCTGATAGGAATGGCGAGCATCTCAGAAAACTCAGATATCAGTGTGACCAGAAAAGTCTCAGTGGAGAAACCCTGCTTTTGGCCTTTTTTGTACCTATTGTTCTGTTGCCCTGAATGTGAGAAAGGTCTTTGCCTCAGGCCACCCCTTTATGAAGCCTGAAGAAAACAATTTTAAAATGGAAATGAGTGGGCATTACCTGTGGCTCTTTGCGTAATTGCTTTGGAAATGGATGTGTCTGAATCAGCCTCTTGGCCCTGTGTGAGGCTGTCGCTTAGATTCTCAGCACCTGATGAATGTAAAGAGAGATCCCATGTGTGCATCCAAAACCAAAATGGCCTAAAGAGCAGTCACTGTGCATGAAGTCTCTCGCCTTCCTCTGTAAGGTTCTTGAACTCCATCAAGTGAGAATAGGGATCCCTTGGGTCAAAAGGGTTCTTCAAAGACCTGAAGAGGTTCTTGTGTTTCCTTATGACTCCAAATCGAAGAAAAATATATACCTGACAGTCAGGTTTACTCAAATTGGAGAAGCATAGCAGTATTGACGTCTAGCATATTTGATCACTCCTGGTTCACATGAAGGGTGTCCAGACCACCCTGACTTTAGGCCAATAAGGGTCAAAGGAGTTATTTTGGACACTCTCACGGACTCCTCCCCTCGTGGAAAACTCCAGCCAGAGGTTATGATTAGTGTCTATATGAAGGAAGATGAGGGCCATGTGGGAGTCTTTTGGTTTGAATTGTGTTCATTTTTGTGGCGGTTGGAAGAGATGACTGGGTCCACCTGGGCTTGAACTCTGGTGTGATTTCCCTTAGAAAATGAGTTCTGGAACTGACTTCAGAGAAGTTTTGCATTAATTTTGTTGGGAATTTAGGAGTCCACCCATGAGAATCACCCTTGGAAAGTGAGATCTAGGCCCAGGGTTGCTTTCCACTGAGCCCTGGGATTCTCAGCCAGGATATCACATGATTTTATTCTTAAAGACGTGGCATCCATAGTTGAGAGTCCCAACACCCATGGACGTCACATTGTAGACCTCAATGGGCCTGGCTTCATGTGACCTTTTGGCCACTCTCTGGGAGGCCTTTCCTGTGAGAGTTCTCCAGAGCTTTTATTGAAATGAGCTTCCTCACCATTTAATGGTTCCTGAATGAGTTGAATCACACAGTGCCTCCAATTTCATCCTTGAAAAATGCCTAGATAAATACCATGAAATTTTTGAAATTCCCATGACCAGGTGGCACTGGATAACATTTGGATTTCCTGTTGCTGATCATGAGTGTACCAGAAAGTGCCTTGATTGACTTGGTTTCATGAAAATGGTGTAGAACAGAGATGCCAGGAAGTTGGCACCTTCTTAGTAGTGGGCGTAGAGCAGTGGTGGGCAGGTGTGTGATAAAACATCTGTGGTGGGCCCATGTGGATCTGCCATTGGCTTCCAAATAGCTTGTGACTGACATGGTGCAGCCAGCAGACCCTTCCATGTAAAGTCATCTTGTTATATGGAGATGTTTCTGGGCAATGTTCAGAATCATGTTGCTATGGACAAGGAGGCAAGCTATGTGGGATAGAAGTCTGTTTGGTGCATTCTCCTGCAGACCCTGAGCCACCACATGTCACAGAATTTCCTCCAGCACTGTGTCCCAGTTGAACTTCTTGTATTTCATGAAGCAAATGCCAAAGTCCCAGTGCAGCAGCGAGGAACACCACGAAAAGTGGAGGATAACCCGAAGGCTTCACAGTCCACATGGTTAGACACTAAGCCCCCAGTGGCCACAGTTTACCTACAAAGAGAGAATTTAGCACTGCTGCCTCATGTTCATTGGAAAAGAAGAAACCATGTCCTCTAGGTCACATAGATGCAGACAAAGCTTTGATGGTCTCACTAGAAAAAAAGCTAAAGCTCCTGACAACAACATATATTTCAAGTGCCCAACCTCAGAGGCAGTTTCTCAAAAAGTCTTTAGGGCAGCAGAGCTCCATATTTGTAGAGTGTTTACCCTGTCCCATACTTTTGGAAACTCCTCAACCACTTCTAGGGTTATGAACTTCTGAGCATATTCCATTCCATATATGTATTCACAGATTTTCTAACTGTTCTCCTCTAATTGTGTCTTCCTTGGGGAAAAGGTAATGTCAAGGAATTGTTCTGGATGAGAGTGGGAAGATTTTGTTTTAGCACATATTTGCATACACATTGGATACATTTTGCTATTTTACATTTGAAATACTGAATCCCTGACACTAACACATACCATACTAGATTCTGAATACTAATCCTAATATGATGGAGAAAAAAAACCCAAACAGAATTGAAATACAAGCAGTTCAGGGGAGGCATGTTGTATACTTGGACTTGCCTTTTGCATTATATAGTGTAAGAGTTATAAATCTAGTCAATTTTTTTGTTGAAATAGATCTACATGTGTTTTTAAAGTTAACAAATATGTGAATTCCTGTCTCCCTTTTTCTCTAGTCTATTAAGCACATGTATTTTTATATGCACATATAGAATCTTACCTGGTATCACACGTACATTCTTGTGAGTTACATGACTTGGCAGATACAAAGTGTGAGAAGAGATCACTCTTCCTAAACGCTGTTGGAACTGTAAATTCAAACTATGGGTGAGCTTCTTAGTTGAAAAAAGTTATACATCAATCCATATTCAGTAAAATGAATATTTTTGGATCTGTGGATGATATATATTTCACAATGTAATTCGATTGGCATATATATTGATACTTTTTATATTCTGTGTGTGGGTATTGTGTGTGTATATATATATATATATATATATATATATATATATATATATATATACTCCCCAGATATTTAAAAAAATTAAATATATGTGTCTTATTATACACTCCATAAATTTATTCATGTTCATGTATGTGGATTTATAATCAACTTTTCACAAGATGATTCTCAAAAATATTCATTCACCTGAAATACATATTTGTTTCCTAGTACTGCAAACTAACTTCATTGAAGGGTACATATAACTCCTAATATTTCTACAGTAACTGACCCAGTTTACCATCAATGCAAGTATATTCCTATGAGACATGATATGTATATTGAATTTCATTTTTATACAACACTGGTACATTACTATTTCTTCAGTTTATGCACATTGTAGAATGTATATTTCATCTACAAGTTCACAAATTTATAGGCATTTATTTCACTTTTAATCACTTTCTGTTTCAGAAAACATGTATTCCTCCATGTTTTTTGACTGGTCTTTTCATGAGACTTCTTTCCAATCACATTATTTTTGATTTCCATAATCGCTTTTGAAGCAAAACTCAAACACTCTTCATGATAAACCATAACTTTAATATTACAATTAGACGTATAACTAGTTGTTATGAATGATTCTATAACAATATATGATCTCTTATATTTTTTCAGTTATCGATTCAATCCGTTATTTAAAGTGGAACCAGTTATATTATTTATTAACTGTATGGTCTATTCATGCATTATCTCTATATTCATACACAAAGTGTACACCTCTTTCTACCCTCAATACTAATTTATACGTCTTCAAAGTATTCCTCAAAAAAATGGTGGAAGAAATACTCATGTCACCTGATCTACATATACATTTTATCACAATAATATTCTGGACAAAAAAAGCAAAGGTCATCCTTAAGATTGCACCAAAGCCTAAATGGGAAGTGAGCATGGATAACTAAAAACTTCCTTGTCCAGGTTGCCTAATGCTTTCAAATGTCAATCCTATTGGTGACTACATATTTGTTTCTTCCTAAGATTATATATTCAACCTCAAGCCTCCTGAAAATGTCTAATCCTATCCCTCACTTTATACTTTGCCTGATTTAGTAATGTCTCAATTTATATCTGCTTTCCTACATGTTTTCCCCCGTTCATTATTGTGACTGACTCTTCACTTGTGCTGACATTTACATTCACTGTCTACCTGAAACCCTATTGCTTAAGAACTTTTTGTCTAAATCCTATTCTCACTCTTCTTTCTAAACCTACGGACTATCTTCCTAATCCTACCGACTATCCCATTTTGAGTGGATGTTCTTTTCGAAATTCAATCATCCAAGGTACAAGGTCCTATGCCATTGTATGTCGACTTATCTGAGACATTTATGCAGAAAATAATTCAAAGATGAGTATACCAATTAAGGACCCAATGCCCTTCTGGGCTTCATATCTTCCCTAGATTTCTGTTTTTATACTTATATTTCACCTATATATTCTTGTAAATATCATAGTTTCCCAATACCATTATTTGTCATTCAGAAAGATTCCTAACCCAAATTGAACATGTTATTAACCCTAACCATACACTGTTCCCTCAATCTAACTTTACAGAAGAGCAGGGACAGAGTTGGTCTTACAATACAGGAATGTAAGGGATCTTCCACCTTTTGAGAACATCACAGGTCCATGCAGAAATGATCCCTTGAGAAGATGAAGGCAGCTATGAAAGACCTGAGAGAGAAAAGTCATCTTCTCTGGAAAACAGCCTGGTCAGCATGAAGGGATGTGTATGAATCAGCCTCTCTCTTCTTAATGTAGAGAAGATGGACCAAACCAGTCCTAGATGGAGAGCTGTTCCTGGGTGCCCATGGTTTATATACAATTCTAACTTGTAAAATTGTCACAGGAAGTAGCGGCAGCCTCCATATCATGGGACCCTTGAAAGCATCTATTAGGACAAAGTTGTTGCCAAGGCAGTGACCTCATTCAGTTCCAGAAGAAGGAACCTACCTCACTTCCTTGGTGATGGAACTCTCTGAACTTGGGATCCAGGAAGTTAGGCATGCGGAGCCATTCCAGTCGCAGTCCCAGTGGGCTCAATTGTTTGGATTTACCAAGGAGAGTGTCAGTCTTTCTTGGTACCTATAGACATGAGGATGGCCAAATACCAGGAGAACTCTGAATTGTGACCTTCCCTGAGAAAGCACGTAGTGGTTCACCACTGGCTCCTGACACCTTCACAGAGTTTGGAAAGGAGAACAAATCTGAGAAAAGACAGCCCATTTCGGGGGAACATAGTATGGACCAACAATCAGAGGACACTCCGGATAGTCACAGAGTTTCATGGGGGAAGCAGGTGCCTTTGTGGGTGTGGGTGTGATTTTGTGTTTTTGTCTCATGATCTGATAATACGTAGAAAAGACGGTTTGTTTGATATGGAGTGGACTGCTGCTAGTAAGTCGTTTGACAAAGCGAGTGTTTCTATGGCTGTGTATCTCACTGTACCCGTGGATGTAGACATTAGAAAAAAGAATGCAACAATTGATGTGTCCTGTCTAGTAGAAAGCTTCCCAGCATTCACCCTGCCCAATTTATGAATGGACTGCGGCTTGCCTTATTCATGGGCAACACCTGCTATCT
Organism: Callospermophilus lateralis; assembly: GCF_048772815.1. Taxonomy (NCBI): domain Eukaryota; kingdom Metazoa; phylum Chordata; class Mammalia; order Rodentia; family Sciuridae; genus Callospermophilus; species Callospermophilus lateralis. The sequence continues at coordinate 799,113 of NW_027513519.1, read as the reverse complement.
TCCTAAGTTCCTGATTTCTTCCTGAATTCTCACCACTCTCCAGAATTGGCTCATGGTTTTGTGTCCAAAATATGTACCACCTCCAAGCTCTGTGATATGGCCATGTACAGGATAGCTGAAGGGAATTGCAAGCATCTCAGATAACACAGGTATTAGTGTGACCAGGAAAGTCTCAGTGGAGAAACCCTGCTTGGTGCCTTTTGCTTACCAATTGTTCTGTTGCCCTGAATGTCAGGAAGATCTTTGTGAAGCCTGAAGAAAACAGTTTACAAATGGAAATGAATGGGCATCACCTGTGGCTTTTTGCTTAATTGCTTTGGAAAGGGATGTGTCTGAATCAGCCTCTTGGCCCTGTGTGAGGCTGTGGCTTAGATTCTCAGCACCTGATGGATCCAAAGAAAGATCCCATGTGTGCATCCAAAACCAAAATGGCCAAAAGAGCAGTTATTGTGAATGAAGTCTCTTGCCTTCATTTGTAATGTTCCTGACCCTCATCAAGTGAGAATAGGGATCCTTTGCGTCAAATGATTTCTTCGAAGCCCTGCAGAGCCTAGCCCATAGGTTTTTGGGTTTTTTCATGACTCCCAATCATATTAAGAATCTATACCTGACATGCAGTAGGCCCCAAATTGGAGATGCAGAGCAGTATTAACAGCAGGCCTATTTGATCACTCCTTGTTCACAGGAGGGTGGCCAGGCCACTCTGACTTTAGGCAAATGAGTGGCAATGGAGCTTATTTGTTACACAGTCTTGGGCTGCACCCCTCATGGAAAACTCCAGCCAGAAGTTATGATGAGTGTCTATATGGAAGAAGATGACGACCATGTGTGAGAGTTTTGGTTTTAATTGTGGTCATTTGTGTGGCTGTTTGAAGAGATGACTGGGTCCACCTGGGCTTGAATTCTGGTGTGATTCCCCTTAGAGACTGAGTTCTGGAACTGACCTCAGAGAAGAATTGCCATGAAATGTGTTGGGATTTTAGAAGGCCATGCATGAGAATCGCACTTAGAAACTCAGATTGAGGGCCACGGTGGCTTTCCACAGAGCACTGGGAATCTCAGCCAGGATATCACATGATTTTATTCTGAAAGACTTGTCAGCCATAGTTGAGAGTCTAAACACACATGGACCTCATATTGCAGACCTCAATGATCCTGGCTTCATGTGACCTTTGGCCACTCTTTGGGAAGCCTTGTCTGTGAGAGTTCTCCAAAGAATTCATTGAAATGAGCTTCCTCACCCTATAATGATTCCTGCATGAATTAAAACCCACAGTGCCTCCAACTTCGTCCTTCAAAAATGACTAAAGAAATATGATCAAATTTCTGAAATTCCCATGACCAGGTGGCACTGGAGAACCTTTGGATGTCCTGTTGCTGATCAGGAGTGAAAGAATTCCCCACGCAAAGACACTTCGTCGGGCGAATTCCAATTTTATTGCAATTAGCTGTGTGCTTATATAGAACTCAGGGGGAAATGGTAGGGCTTAGATAAATGGCAGGCAACCCATTTATTGGCAAGTTCTTTCAGATATCAGCTCCGGAGCCCAGGAATTAGTTCTAATTCGGGCTAAGGTTCCCCGCCAGCGAGATTTGAAATTGGCGCCAGGAGAGTTCACACAGGTGGGAAATTTTTGCGTCACTGCAGAAAAGAAGAAGTCCTTAGGCACCATGTTGGGGTTTTTACTCTGGGGAATGGCTGCCATTTATACTTTTTCCAACATTCCTCCCTTTTTGTTTTCTTAGGAAGTGTGGCACTGTTGGTCAGATCCAGCTCCTTCCTGCTGTTTGAAGGTGCTGAGGGGCCTAGAACGGGAAGTGGAGGAATGTTCGGGGGGCAGGTCTGGGTATATCATGGTAGCCAGAATGAAAACCCAGTGGCTATAGAGAGCTACTTCCGTAGGGTTGAAGTCTATGAAAGTTCCCTGAAGCCACAAGTTGTCGATGGCATGGAACCAGTCCTGGATGGAGGAGTTTGTTGGTATCAGCCACTGGTCCTGTAACAGAGACTCTAGGAAATACTGGAAGTGTTGCCTGGACATGGCATCATGAGCACCTGAAGAAGATCACAGCCAATAAAAACAGAATGGAGATAAAAATTAAAGCAAAAGTCAATTTTTGGCAGAAGTACCATGTTGGGGGACTGACAGAGAAGAGGCCAAGAGCCATGAAGAAGCTTAGAAGGACATAAAGACTCATTAATCCAGGATGGCAGATTAAGAGGTTCTCCAAGCTCGTTGTCTCTTGCCATGTGATGTCCGTTGCATTCCATCGTGCCTGGTAGTGAGCTTCAGCACTGAGTGAACTGTTCTCTTAGAGATGTTGGGGGTTCATCGGTCATCAGAGGCTGGTGTGCCTAAGCAAAAGCTGGTTGAATGTTTGATTAGAAAGTTTTTTGCAGCTGGCTTTGAAGGAACTTCATTATGCAGGGCAAGAGAGCACAAAAAAGGAGCATCCCAATAAGGGGCCCCAAGATAGGTAGTAAGTACATGGCAAGAGAGGATTGGAAGAACCCCGTTATGGAATTGGAGGAGGTAGGTTTTAGCAATTGGGTCGATAATTCCTGCAATTTAACAACATTTTTTTTATTAGCCCAGATTCATTAACATAATTGCAACATTCCTCTCTGAGGAACAGGCATGTAGGCCCTTTTTCCTGCAGTAAGAAGATCAATTGCCCTTCGGTTCTGTAAAGCCACTTGTGCCAATGAAGTAACCACCACTGCAAGGAGCCCAGAGACTCAGCAGTGGTATCGAGTGCTTCCTGCAGTTTTTGTTGCAGGTTATTGGATGCCCATAGAGCATCACCTATAGCTTCACCAGAGAGTCCAAGACTCGCCACTGAGGATGTTAATGTGAGGCCTACCAGAACCGGCAGAAAGACTGCCCTACGGGTGCGGGAAGGTAGGGCCAACTGTCGGAATTTGGTTGGAGTATACATAGACAGCTGAGGAACTACAGTAACCAAGAAATAGGTGCCAGAGACATTGGTCGTTGAGGTACTTAAAGATCCATTACACCAGAGAAAATGTCCAGGTTTCATAAACGCAGGGCTCGATGGGGTGCTATAGCTCAAGGAACAAATAGGTAAAGGATTCATTATTGTCAGGTGGAAACAGATGAAAGGAAATAAAGTATTGGTGAAATAACTTTCCCATAGTGGGATACGTGTCACATGTAGGAGTTGTCCTTTCTTAGAGAAATTGTAGGTTTTTGTTGAAATATTTCCTGCCGCTAATGGGACCGCTGCTAGAAGTGGACGACTAAGTGAAGCACAGAGAAAGAACTGAGAAGTAGGCACAGAAAGAGGGGTGGAGTTTAATAATCAAAGAGTTTGGTGTAGCAAATTGAGCCATGTGGGAGGGGGACCTGTGGGGGTGAAGGCTCTGAATACTCTTTGGATGAGCTATGGATAAGATCTCGAAGTTTTGATTCTGACTCCTTATTGTGTTCGACTACCTGGATGGTTGCCTTAGGTGGTGTACTCAGGGTGCGGCCAACAGTCATCCACATTGTGGGTCTGGCTGAGGTTGTCCGAGCATAGACAGCAAACTCAACATAGTCCCAACGTTTGGCCTTGGGGTCAGGTATATCTAAAGTATACCATCCATTGTTATCGGATGAAGAGCCTTTATGCCACTTTATGTAACTAGAAGTCCACCCTTCAGGGTAACCAAGTGAGTGGTAAGAAGAGCTACCACGTTCACCATGGAACCTGCATTACCTATAGGGGCACCCATTATATATCTCAGGCCACCAATGACAATAGTCTTTTGTTTGATCAAAAAGGAAGCAAATGAAAGGCCAGTTCCAGCTACCAGGGACGAAGGTCCTTGAAGGTGACAATTTTAGGGAAATTGAGGTGCAGTTGTGGATGAAGCAAGTAGTTGCATCCACTGCGCGGACATTCTGCATGTCATGTTCTGAGTATTGTTCCCGAAGAGTGAAAAAATACATGGTAGGAGAGGAGGGTAAAGACCAGTCCCAACAGAGCACAGAAAATAAGCAGAGCACAAAAAACAAGCAGTTAGAGAAGACTAGGGTGTTGAGAAATCTCATTGTGCCTTCTTTAAGAGGAATTGTTCTGCGGGGAACACTGTGTTAGCCGCAACTTAAATGGGTGAGATGGGTGTGGACAGCAGGAGTAAAGGGGAGGTTCAGGAGGTGATTCTTGAGTTCCTCTGGGGTGGTCCTGTCGTCAGCAGGTGGGGCCTCCTGGTGATATGGCTTCAACCTAGATATGTGAATCCAAGGGGTGAGACGGTTGTCTGGTAAGGAGAGCTTGGTGGCGGTGGGGGTACAGAGAATGACAGGATAGGGCCATTCCCATTTTGGGGCAAGAGTCCCTTTCTCCTCTGGGGTATTATAATAGATTAGACTCCCAGCTGTTAAGGGAGGAGTGTTTGGAGCGGAGACTGGGTCCGGAAGAAGCCAGTCCTGATATTTCCAGAGTTCTGAGCGAAGATGAAACAAGAGAGGCAAAGACAAATCTCAGGTGAGAGGTCCTTGTGAAATGACCAACCCAGAGGGTATAAGAGGTCTTTCATACCTTATCTCAAAGGGAGACAGTAAAGATGGTTTCTTAGGTAGAGCTCTGATTCGAAGCAAAGCCAAGGGAAAGAGTTTGACCCAGCCTAAATTTAATTCCATTGTCAATTTGGTAAGGACTTCCTTTAGAGTACGATTTACCCTTTCCACTTTCCCTGAAGCCTGGGGGTGATATGGACAGTGGAAATGCCACTTGAAGGAGAGGGCTTGAGAGACCTTTTGTGTGATCCTAGAAATAAACTCAGGGCCATTGTCAGATTGTAGGGAAGTGGGCATACAAACCTGGGGATGATGTCTGTCAGAAAGATTGAAGCTACAGTGTAAGCCTTTTTATTGGAAGTGGGAAATGCCTCAACCCAACCAGAGAAAGTGTCCAAAAAGACAAGGAGGTATTTAGTGTGCCATACTGTGGGCATGTCGGTGAAGTCTACCTGCCAGTCAGCAGCGGGAATGTGTCCCCGGGCTTGGTGGGAAGGGAAAGGTTTGGGCCTTAAAGGAGTATGAGGGTTGGTCCGCTGACAGATCTGACAATTAGAAGCTATATTCTGTAGCATGGCTTTGTCAGAGGGGGTGAGGGAGAAGAAGCTCTGTAAAAAGAGGGTCAAAGACTGAGAATTGGAATGGAATAGAGTATGAAGGAACTTGAAAAGATCCTTGTTCTTACTGGAAGAAGTAGTGGCTTTAGATGAGATGTCTAAAGTGGCCATTATATGTCCCCCGGGGGGGGGCATAATTGGAAGTAGTGGCAGCCATTCGTGCTGCCTGGTCAGCTTTGGCATTGCCCTCAGTGATGAGAGAGCCGTCCTTCTGATGGGACCTACAATGGACAACTCCCAACTGGGTGGGTAAGTGGGAGGCCTCTATCAGATTGGCTATGAGACCCCAATTAATGATTGCATTACCTTTGGTGGTAAGTAGTCCTCGCTCCTTTCATATTGCAGCATGGGATAATAAGATATGGAAGACATATTTTGAGTCATTATAAAGGGTGAAGGATTTGCCTTGTGTTAGAAGGCAGGCACGAGTGGCTGCTATAAGTTCAGTCTGCTGGTTGGTAGTTCCTGAAGGCAGAGCTTTGGCCTCTATAATCTCAGTGGCTGAAACTACAGTGTATGCAGAGTAATGAGTGCCATTCTGCCTAAAGAAACTGCCGTTAGTGAACCAGATAAGATCAGGCTTGGTGAGTTGTCCTTTGGAAATGGAAGAGAGACAGGGGAGGAAATCATCTAAGTTTTCCAAGCAATTATGAATTGGTGTGTTAGACGTGGGAGTCATTGGGAGCAGTGAGGCAGGGTTCAGTGCAGAGCAGGGGAGGAAAGTAATATTAGGGTTTTCCAGAAAGGAAGTGAGGAGTGACAGAACTCTGGATGGAGGAAGGGTTTGAAGGCCCTTATAAGCTAAAAGATCCTTCAAGTGATATTGGGAGTGGATAGTTCAAGGGGCCCCAAAAGTCAATTTAGAGGCTTCTTTGTGTAAAATTTGTCCAGCTGCCAGAGCTCTTAAGCAAGGGGCCCACCCACGGATGGTAGGGTCTACTTTATTGGACATATATGCCACAGGTGCAAATGTAGGCCCATAGTTTTGACCTAAGACCCCAAGTGCTTGCTCTCCTTTTTCATGGACATATAGATGAAATGGTCTTGAAAGATCAGGAAGGTGAAAGGCAGGTGCCTTTAAGAGGAGTTGCTGAAGCCTACAGAAGTAGTAATTGGGGAACGAGGCAAGAGATTCACTAGGGGGTCCCTTTGCTAGGTCATACAGGGGTTTGGCTAGAAGAGAATAATTTGGGATCCAGGCCCTAAAATAACCTGCTAGTCCTAGGAATGATAGTATTTTGGCTTTCGTATGGGGCACTGGAAGATCAGAGAGGAGTTGCATCCTATCCAGTGTTATTTCCTTTTTCCTGGGTGTAAGGCAAAAAACAAGATAGGTGACAGAAAACTGGGAAACATGGGCCTTGTGGGCAGACACCCTATATCCCTTGTATGCTAGGAAATTAAGAAGCTGGGCAGTGTGGAATTGAGAGTATTCCCAAGAGGGACTACATAGAAGAAGGTCATCGACATATTGAAGGAGAGTAGAGTCAGGACAGGTCGGGTGAAAGGATGTGAGGTCCTGGGCAAGAACTTGGCCAAAGAGATGGGGCCTATTCCTGAATCCCTGTGGGAGGACAGTCCAGGTAAGCAGACGAGAATGGCGGGTGTGAGGGTAAGTCCATGTAAAAGCAAAAATATCCTGAGATTCTAATGACAAGGGAATAGGAAAGATTGCATCTTTTAAATCTAGGACCGAGAAGTGGGTAGTAGTGGCAGGGATCTGAGGGAGGCAGGTGTAAGGGTTGGGCTCTAGTGGGTGGATGGGGACCACAGAGGAGTTGACAAGGCGAAGGTCTTGAACCAGCCTGGAGGACCCGTTAGGTTTCTTAACTGCCAGAATGGGGGTTTTGAAAGGAGAGTGTGTAGGCCTGAGATACCCATTTCGTAATAAATCCTGGATGATGGGTTCTAATCCGAGGAGGGCTGTGGTTTTGAGTGGATATTGTGGTTGACTAATATATCTTGAAGGGTCCCGTAAGACAATATGAATAGGACTGCATTTAGCCATAAAGGGTGTAGTTGTGTCCCAAATCTCAGGGTTAACTGGTTTAGATAGCCGTGGGAGAGTGCATGAAGGAGGTTTATCTGCCCCTAGGAACATCATGAGGAAATGAGAGGTAGGAGAGGTGTGGAGTGATATGTGAATGGTGACTTTTAATAGTGAGAGTATGTCCCTTCCCAGAAGGGAAATGGGGCAATGGCTCATAACAAGAAAGGAGTGTGTGAAGGACAAAAGGGATCCCTGCATATAACATGATAAGGGGGGAAGCTTTTTGAGGGAAAATCTCTTTACCTCCTACCCCGACAATAGGAGTTTTTGAGGGTGTGGTATGACTCACCAGTATCCAAGAGGAAGAAAATGAAGCCTTCCATCCACCAGGAAGGTGACCCTAGGCTCTTGCTTTTTGATGGTAATAGTCAGGAGAGGAGGCCCAGGGCTCTATCAATCCTCCTCTGCCAAGCCCAGGAGAGGCTGGGGTTGCTGGGTGCCTGACCAACCTCCCTTCCAGGTTGTTGGGCAGTCTGCCCCCCAGTGTCCCCTTTGATGGCATTTTGGGCAGGGATTGGAGGGTGTCCTCGGCGTAGAACAATCCCTGGCCCAATGTCCCTCCTTACCACACTTGAAGCAAGCTCCTGGGGGTGTCTTATTGGGACAGCGTGTTGATGGGCCTTCTCTGAATGACCTGGGCCAACATTTGGAATTTGGCATTTTCAGCCCTCTGCCTACGGCGTTCACTTTCATCCTCTCTACAATGAAAAACCTTGAAAGCGACAGCGAGGATTTTGGTCTGAGGAGTAGCAGGGCCCTGTTCAAGCTTTTTAAGCTTGGCTTTAATGTCAGTGTAGCTTTGGGCCAGAAAATATGTCATTAAGACATGACGGCCATCAGGGGTTTCTGGGTCGAGGATTGTGTACTGTTGAAGGGCCTTGGTTAGTCTATCCAGGAATTCTGAAGGTGTTTCCTCCTTCCTTTGAATGACCTCCTGCACGTTTTGAAAGTTAACAGCCTTGCGGGTGGCCTTTTTCAGGCCCACCAAGAGGCAGGATGTAAAAAGGTCACGAAACTGTAAGCCTTCAGGGGTGTTGTAATCCCATAGGGGATCCTGCTCTGGGACAGCATGAGGGCCTGTGAGGTGGTTAGGATTGGTCCTATGATTTTCATCAGCATGGGCTTGGGCTAGCTTCCAGACCCATTGCCTTTCCTCAGGGAGAAGTGTATTAGCCAAGAGCATGTAGATGTCATGATGAGTGAGGCTATATGCTTGCAGGACCCATTGAAACTCCCGAATGTAAGTGGTGGGGTCAGTGGTGAAAGAGCCTTACTTCCTCTCTAGCTGAGTAATGTCCGACATGGAGAAGGGCACGTGGACTCTGATGACACCCTCGGGACCAGCTACTTCACGAAGGGGTGTGATTGTCTTGGGGGTGGGAAGGAGTCCCTTAGACCAGATAACAGGAGGACTGAAAAAGGCAGGCGGCGGACAGGAAGGAGAGGGAGAGGAAGGGAGTGTCTTTGTGGAGGAGAAGGAGGTGGAGCAGGCAGAAGATGGCGGAGGGGAGGGGAATGATACGGAAGGCTGAGGATCCATGGAATCAGGAAGAGGAAGAGGAACGTATAGCGGGAGAGAGGGGGTAGATGGGGCTGGGGGATAAGGTGGGGGTTCATCTGCTAGGTCGAATGAGGAAGAATCTCTGAAGTTAGGAATAGAAGTAGTGGAAGAGAGGGGTTTGCAAGCAAAGAGGACCTGAGAGGGAGGGCAAAAGGAGCAGAGAGCAGGGTGCTGTGTGTGAAGGCTAAAACCTTCAATGCAGGGAATCTCCCTCCACTTTTTCAGATGCTGGCAGTAGTTAAAAAGGTCCCAGAGGAGGTTTGGATCTAAGGAGCCTTCTGGTGGCCAATGATTACCATTATCCAGTGGATATGTAGGCCAATCTTGGGTACAGCATTTGATTAGAAGTTTGGGTTGATGTCTGGTGTGAGGGAGAGTGTGGCCAGATTATTTATTAAACATTTGAGAGGTAAGGCTTCAGGTACAGACGAAGAGGTGCCCATAGTCACAGGGAGAGATGGAAGAGAGAGAGAGAGAGAGAGAGAGAGAGAGAGAGAGAGAGAGAGAGAGAGAGAATGAATAAGAGTAAGTGAGAGAGACAAAGGGAAAACCCGGGCTTGAACAGCTTCCAGGAAGTTCAGGGCAAACGGGGGTCAGGTGGGCATCCCCCAAATGACCAGCCATCACGAGGAAATACAGAGGGCACTGCCTGGTCGTCACCAGTGAAGTGCGATCTGTGAGACAAAAAGGGATTGGAGCCAAGGGCAACCTAAGGTCAGGAAAGTTTTTGACCGCAGCAGAAGAAGTCAGTAATGAAAACAAAACTCCGGTTCCGGCAGAATGCAGTTCCAGGCTGGGAGTTCAGTTTTCCCTGAGCATAGAGGCAGCTTCAGCCAGACACAGCAGCCCCACAGGAAACAGCAACTCTAGCCGGCAGCAGCAGCGGCAGTGGAGCAGGAAAAACCACAGAGCCTCTCCTGTAAACTCAGAAGCCTCACGGCCCAAAAGGAAACGGAACACCAGAGGGCCCACTGCGACTAGTAAAGGTCTTAGTGAGAGGAATTCCCTCTCCCCTACCGGGCGTCTGGAGTGTGCAGGACGATCACGGTCACAAAACCAGTGGCAGCCCAAAGGGAGTTGGCGAGCCACGGTCAGGGGAAGATTACCTACATCAGATCAGTGGTGAGTGCAGAAAACCGGCGTCTGAAAAGAGCAGACTAGGGCAGAGTGTCTCGGCAGAGCGGGGTACGGGGCTTTTGTTGGAAAGAGCTCATCCGTATCCTCTCACGGGGCACCAGAATGAAAGAACTCCCCACGCAAAGACACTTCACCAGAATTCCAATTTTATTGCAAAAAGCTGTGTGCTTATATAGAACTAAGGGGGAGATGGAAGGGCTTAGATAAATGGCAGGCAACCCATTTATTGGCAAGTTCTTTCAGATATCAGCTCCGGAGCCCAGGAATTAATTCTCATTGGGGCTAAGGTTCTCCGCCAGCGAGATTTGAAATTGGAGGAGGCGGGAGAGTTCACACGGGCGGGAACTTTTTGTGTCACTGCAGAAAAGAAGAAGGTAGGAAGAAGAAGTCCGTAGGCACCATGTTGGGAATTTTTCTCTGGGTTACGGCTGCTGTTTATACTTTTGCCAACAATGACTATACCAGACAGTGCCTTGATTGACTGGTTTTCATAAAAATGGTGTTTAACAGAGATGCCAGAAAGTTGCATCCTGCTGAGTAGTGGGCCTAGAGCAATGGTGGGCAGGTGTGTGATAAAACATCTGTGGGGTGGCCATGTGGATCTGCCATTGGCTTCCAAATGGCTTGTGACTGACATGGTGAAGCCAGCAGGCCCTTATATGTAAAGGCATCTTGTTATATGGAGAGGTTTCAGTACATTGTTCAGAATCAGGTTGCTATGGTGAAGGAGGCAAGCTATGTGGGATCAAAGTCTTGTTCTTGTATTCTCCTGCAGACCCTGACCCTCCACACGTTACAGAACTCCCTCCCGCACTGTGTCCCAGTTGAAAACCTTGCATATCATGAAGCAAATACAAAACTCCCAGTGCAACAGCAAGAAACACCACGAAAATGGAGGATGACCATATGGTTTCACAGAAAACATGGGGAGACATTTAGCCCCCAGTGGCCACAGTTTACCTACAAAGAGAGAATTCAGCACTGCTGCCTCATGTTCATGGGAAAAGAAGAAACCATGTCCTCCCAGTCTCATTGATGCAGACCCAGCTTTGATGGTCTCACTAGAAAGGAAGCTAAAGCTCCTAACAACAACATATATTTCAAGTGCCCAACCTCACAGGCAGTTTCTCAAAAAGTCTCTAGGCCAGTAGACCTCCATGTTTGTGGAGTGTTTACGGTGTCCTTTACTTTTGGAAACACCTCTACCACTTCCAAGGTTGTGAACTCCTGAGCATATTCAATTCCAGATATGTATTCACAGATTTTCTAACTCTTCTCCTCTAATTGTGTCTTACTTAGGGCAAAGGTTTTGTCAAGGCATTGTTCTGGATGAGAGTGGGAAGATTTTTTTGTAGCACATATTTACATACACATTGGATTCATTTTCAAATTTTTCATTTGAAATACTGAATCCCTGACACTAACCCATATCCTATTAGACTCTGACTACAAATCCTAATATGATGGAGAAAAATAACCCAAATAGAAAAGAAATACAAGCAGTCAGAGGAGGCACGGTGTATATTTGGTCTTGCTATTTGCATGATATAAGGTAGGAGTTATAAATCTTGTCAATTTTTTGTTGAAATAGTTCTCCATGTGTTTTGAAAGTTAACAAATATGTGAGTTTCTGTTTCCCTTTCTCTGTAGTCTATTCAGCGAATGTATTTTCATATGCACATATAGAATCCTACCTGGTATCACACGTACATTCCTATGAGGTGGCTAACTTGGCAGATACAAAGTGTGAGAAGAGATAACTCCTCCTAAATGCTTTTGGAACTGAAAATTCGAACTATGAGTGAGCTTCCTAGTAGAACAACATTATACATAAATCCATGTTCAGTAAAATTAATATTTTTGGATCTGTAGATGATATATATTTCACGATGAATTTTGATTGGCATATATATTGCTACTTGTTAATGTCTTTGTTTGTGTTTTGTATATATATATATATATATATATATATATATATATATATATATATATATATATATAAATATACACTCTCCAGATTTTTCAAAATATGAAATATATGCATCTTATTATACACTCCCTATATTCATTCATGTTCATGTATGTGGATTTATAGTAAACTTTTCATAAGATTATTCTCAGAAATATTCATTCACCTGAAATACATATTTTTTTCCTAGATCTGAAAACTAACTTCAGTGAATGGTGCATACAAATCCTAATATTTCTCCAGTAAATGACCCAGTTTAACATTAATGCAAGTAGATTCCTATGGGACATGATGTATATTTTGATGTTAATTTTTATTCAACACTGGTTCATTACTATTTCTTTAATTTATGCACATCATAGGATATATATTTCATCCAGAAGTTAGTAAATTTATACGCATTTTTTTCGCTTTCAATCACTTCCTGCTTCAGAACACATGTATTCCTCCATGTTTCTTGACTGGTCTTTTCATGAGACTTCTTTCCAAACACATTATTTTCGATTTCCATAATCACTTTTGAAGCAAAACTCACACACTCTTCATGATAAACCATAACCCTAATATTACCATTAGATGTATAATTCGTTGAAATGAATGTATGTTTATCAATATAAGATTTCCTGTATATTTTCAGATATCAATTCAATCCATTTTTTAAAGTTGTAACCAGTTATATTATTTATTCACAGTATGGTCTACTCATGCATTATCTCTATATTCACAGACACAGGGTACACCTATTTGTACCCCAATACTAATTTACATGTCTTCAAACTATTGCTACAAGAAATGGTGGAAGAAATACTCATGTCTCCTGATCTACATATACATTTTATCACAGTAATATTTTGACACAAAAAGCAAAGGTCACACTTATGATTGTACAAATGTAAAAGTCGTTCTAGCGTTGGAGGAAGAGACAACCAACAGACTGTCTAATGCAACAGCAAAGGGGTTATTGGGGGTCCAGCATGCTGGGGCTCAGAGCTCACTTGAATAGAGAAGAGAGCCCTTAGAACATCTTAAGCAGAACTTACATACTTAACTTGGAGAGGGAAGGGAGGGAACTTTATTGCTGGTTCAGGGCGAATGGGCAGTTTGCGTGCAACCGGGTGAGGGATTACATTCTGCAGTTTGGCAGTTGGGGACAGCACATTCTGGGAACAAGATTACCAAACAGTTCTCAAGATTTCAATAGTGTTTTGTTAAGAATACAGAAAAACAGGAAGTGACAAATACCTATTTTATTAATCTTTCATTTCCCACTTCTTTTTCTGGTTACGTTTAATCATAAAAGTGATCATTGAGGGGTGTCACATTTTATGTCTGCTAGTGGGGTATATTGTTGTCTGATTACCAAAATTTAACTTGTCCAATTTGAGGTGGAAGGAATGAAACTAAGAGGTGGAGCAAACAGGGTCTACAGTTAGCAATAATATGATGATTATTAATGGACCGGCCAGAGCTGATAAAAGCATAGTTAACCAGGGGGACTGTGTGAACGAAGATTCTAACCACCCTTTTTGGGCCTCTCTCTCTCGTTGACACTCTTCAAGGCGTCTTCTCAATTTACTCATAGATAATTTTACAACCAGTATGATCGGAATATAAACAACATTCTTCCCTCAATACAGCACAATAACCCCCTTTTCTCATGAAGAGGAGGTCCAACCTTCGCCTGTTCTGTAAAACAACTTCAGAGAGAGATGTTAAAGATTCCTGTAAGCCTGTGATGGAGGTTTAATATCTTTAAGCTTTGGTCTACTGCTGCTTCTAATTGGGTCATTTATTGTGTTCCATGGACTAGGGCAGTGGTTCCTGTGCCCAGCCCTGCAGCAACTCCTATTCCTAATAGGATGGCTAAAGTGAGGAATACAGATTCCCAGCAGAACCGGGTTGTATGCCCCCTGCTATTTGATCTTAATGAACCTGCATCATGATAGAGCACTCTGGGAAACATCTGCACCATTACATAATTAATCACACCAGTTGACAATTTTATGAAAACATAAACAATGTTTAAGTATATAGAATTATACTCTTGTAGGTATGGACAGGGCAAGGCACCTAAGATAGCACCGAAAACAGAGAAACAGTCCTTTTTGGTTGCAACCGGATTTAGAGGGCATTGCTTCTGTTGTAATCAATTAATCCCCTGAACCCCAAGTTTAGGTAGTTTCAGAATTTTGTACCCAACATTTAATGGAAGGGGCTAAGAAGTTGACAGTCTGCAGAAGTCCCCCAAAAGCAGTTTTTGTTTCTGTTTTTTTTCTCTCTCTTCTGGGCAAGTTAACTTTTTAAGGACACCTAGGAGGGGGAGAGCATTTTTCTTCTATTTTTTGTTTTCTCCCTGCCAGCTGTTACCATGGCTCACAGTTGGTAACTTCTTTATCTTACAAATGTAGCCATCCCTGTGAAGCCCCAGCTCAAGGCCAGAGGCCTTGTTCACATATTTTCTGAAAAACTAGTAAGGGGGTGTCTAGCTTAGGAGTGCTGATTTTTCCAGCCAGTTGCCAAGTAGAACAGGCAACACAAAAAGAGGAAGGTTATCTACATTGAATTATTTTATAGGGACTCTTTTGCTGAAAGTCCTAAAGTCAGCCATGGTGAAGAATTTTGGAGAAGGTCAGTTAAGACTTTTCTGTGGGCCTTTTACAGAGGGGGAAGATGGGGAAGGCGGGGGGTGAGAGTAGCTACGTGGATCTGTGTAGGAGAAAGGAGACATGTAAAATAATAATGAGAAAGGGGTTTAGGATTTTCCTAGCAACAAAATTTTGAGCAGTAGATCAGGTAGAGCAGAGGGGAAGACGGGAGTGAGTATCCCAAAAAGCCTGTGAGGGACTTTAAATTCTTAGTAACCTTTTTTCAGTGATGATAAAGCAACTTTTAAAGCCATTTTTATTACATCTTGAATAGGGGTCTGAGGGCTTTCCTCAGCTGGTTTTAGCTTTCGTATAGCTGGTAAGAGGACCTGGTGGGACTCGGTGCGGGCACTGACAGGAGAAGAGAGGAGTGAGTTGGTGGAAGGGTGCCTCAGTACCTGCTACCTCAGCAAGGGGGCAATTGTCTGAGAACCGAGGATTGGGTTTTGATCTAGCAATTGGAGGGGAGAAATCAGGTTGCTGAGGTGGGAGTGACAGCAGAGAGTCTGGAGCAGAAGGCAGAGGGTGAGGATCTATTGGAGAAGCATAGTTCAGGATGTGAGAGAAGGAGGGAATAGGCCTCCACATAGGGGAATCTCCTTTCACCCTTTTGAGCACTTGCAGAAGTTAAAAAGGTCACACAGAATTTGAGGATCTAGAGACCCATCTGGGGGCCATCAGTTTTGGTTGTCTAATTGGTAATAATGGCCAATGCTGTGTACTGAATTTGATGAGGAGTTTGGATTCCTCCAGGCAGCCCCTGTATGCTCACATCCCCATGACTTTCAGAAGAAGTCAGCTTTTCCCGCACACAGCCATGGCTGTTTGTGGTTTTGATAGTCCGCTGGGAAAACATAGTAATCTAGGCTAGCCAACCTGCATCAGGCTCGTGTGTCCCTACATCCATAATGTATGTTTCCATTATCTATGGTACAGAAGGGAATTAATGGAATTTTAGTGAGATCCTCTTTTTCAGAGATATCCCAATAGGAACAAACTATAGCCAGCTGACAAATGTCTGGGTGGAGAGATGCCCACCAGGTCCCTAAGGGGGCTGTATGTGAGATAGACCATACTTCTTGTCTAGTAGGATTTGTGATCAGCCATTGCTGCTGTACGGGCTGATGAGCATTAAGACTACTCGTGGCCAAGGGGAGAATCTATAGCCTTATCCACCTGGCGAATACACCATTTGAAAGGGTTACCACTCTTTTCCAGTATCCAGCCAGAGTCTGGACAGGGCGCACACTTGAGATAAAAGGAATGGATCCAGGAAGTGATTTCGTCTACCTTTACCACTGTAGGTGTTATAAGTAGCACCTGGTATGGTCCTTTTCAGCGGGGTTCCAGGGATGACACCTGATGTCGTCTTATGTAGATGAAGTCTCTTACTTGATATCCATGTGGAGTCCCCTCGTTCCCAGGGTGGTAGGCAGTGGCCAGCTGTTTCCACAGGTATCGCTGAGTTCTTTCAAGAGCTTTTAGTCTGTCAAGCAAGGGGGTGTGAAAAGGATCGTTAGGTCTTAGAGTTGGGGTTAGGTCCCTTACTGGAGGAGCGGCAACATAGAGAATATCATAGGGGGTGAGGTTACACAAAGAACCAGAGAGAGTATTTCTTGCATGAAACAGTGCATAAGGCAGGAGCATACTCTAATCTTTTAAGCCGGTCTCTAAGCTTAATTTCGTTTAGTTCTCTTTAATGGTTCTATTTATTTTTTTTTTACCTGTCCTGAGCTCTGGGGTCTATAAGCACAATGTAACTTCCATATAATCCTCAGGGTCCTGGCTAACCCCTGAATTACCTGGGCCATGAACGCCATTCAAATATCATACCATATTACCTTAGGCAGACCGTATCTTGGAAAAATATCTTTCACGATCTTCTTGACCACCATTTGCGCCTTTTTTTTTTTTATGGGAACAGCTTCAATCCTTCCTGAAAATATATCTGTAAAGACTAGGATATATTTAAGTCCATACCTTGCTGGCTTAATTTCAGTAAAGTCCACTTCCCAGAATTGTCCTCATCTGGTTCCTCACAGGTGCTTTCCTGCAGGAAGCCTGGAAGGGTAAGCATTAACCAATTGACAGACCTGACAGGCTTTTTTTACCCGTTCTGATATTTCATTTCGCTGTGAGTCGGTTAGTCGAAAACTCTGTTCTTGATCCTTCAGGAACGCCTGTAGTTTCTTTGAACCAAGGTGAGTGAGTTGATGTACACTTTTAACGTAGTGTAGGGCTTTCTGTAATTGCAGGCTTGGCTCAGTGAAGTTGAGGATTTCAGTGTCAGTGTCCTTAGATATTATCAAAAGCTTGCTGGTGCTCAGGGGTTAATTGGAATTAGGCATCCTCATTTAACAGAGGGTATAAAGGAGCAGCTAAGAACACAAACCCAGGTATCCATAACCTGCAAACGCCAGCAGTCCCAAGAAACTCTCTGTGATTTCCCCTGTTAGATGGGGGTGGTATCTGCACAACAGTTTGTTTTCTGGGCTCAGTGAGCCATCATTTACAGCCCCTAAGGGAATACCCCAGGAAGATTACTTCTTGCTGGCAAGTTTGGGCCTTTTGGGCCGAAGCTCTATACCCGAGTTCAGCAATTTCAGATAATTGTGATTGGGTCCCAGACTCAGTTTTCCTTGGTGTTGGCAGCCAGTAGCAGGACATCCACATATTGAAGCAGGGGGACTTTGGGGTGCGCATTTCTGAAGTTGTTGAGATCTCTGTGGAGGGCTGCATCAAAGAGAGTGGGGGAATTTTTAAACCCCTGTGGGTGTCTAGTCCAAGTTAGTTGACCAGACGTTCCAGTTTCTGGGTCTACCCAGTGGAAAGCAAACAGAAACTGACTATCTTTATGCAGAGGCAAGCAAAAGAAAGCATCTTTTAAATCCAGAAGAATTTACCATTTTCACTCAGCTACAGCAAACGGTTTATTGGGGGTTCAGCAAGCTGGGGCTAAGAGCTCACATGTATAGAGTAAAGAGCCCTGAGAACAGCTTAAAGAGAGCTTATGTACTTTCCTTGGAGAGGGCAGGGAAGGAAATTTTTGATGGGTCAGGGCGAGTGGGCGGTTTGCGTGCAACCAGGTGAGGGAGTACATTCTGCAGTTTGGCAGTTGGGGACAGCACATTCTGGGAACAAAATTATCAAACAGCTCTCAAGATTTCAACAGTTTTTTTTTGTTAAGCATACAGAAAAACAGGAAGTGACAAGTACCTATTGTATTAACCTTTCACCAAAGCAAAATGCAAAGTGAGCATGGAATACTAAAATCAACCATGTCCAGATTGCCTAATGCTCTGAAATGTCAATCCTTTTGGTGTCTACATATTTGTTTCTTCCTAAGATTATACATTCAACTTCAACCATGTTGAAAGTGTCTAATCCTATCACTCACCTTATACTGTGCCTGATTTCCTAATGTCTCTATCGATATCTGCTTTCCTACATATTTTCCCCAGTTCATCATTGTGAATGACTTTTCACATGTGCTAATATTTACGTTCACTCTCTCAACGAAACAATATTGCTAATGAACTTTTGGTTCAAATCCTATACTCACTCTTTTTACTAAACCTACCGACTATCTTCCTAATCCTACAGACTATTCATGTTTTACTGGATGTTCTCTTCTACATTCAATCATCCAAGGTACAAGGTCTTATGCCTTTGCATATCGATTTATCTGAGACATCTGTGCAGAACATAATTCAAAGCTAAGTATCCCACTAAAAGGCCCAATGCCCTTCAGGGCTTCAAATCGTACCTAGATTTTCTGGTTTCATACTTATATTTCACTGATATATTCTTGTGAATATCGCAGGTTCCCAATACCATTATTCATCCCTCAGAATGATTCCTAACCCAAATACTATATGGTATTAACCCTAACCATACACTGTTCCCTCAATCTAACTTTACAGAAGAGCAGAGACAGAGTTGGTCTTACAATACAGGCATGTAGATGATCTTCCAATTGCTGAGAACCTCAAAGTTGATGCAGAAATGATCCCAGGAGAAGATATAGGCAGATATAAAGGACCTGAGAGAGCAAAAGTCATCTTCCATGGCAAACAACCTGGTCAGGATGAAACAATGTGTCTGAATCAGCCTCTCTCTTCTTAATATAAAGAAGATGGACCAAACCAGCCCTGTGTGGAGAGCTGCTCCTGTGTGCCAATGGTTGATATACCATTCTAACTTGTGTAAGTGTCACAGGAAGTAGGGGCAGCCTCCATCTCAAGGGACCCTTGGAAGCAACTGTTAGGACAAAGTGGTTGCAAAGGCAGTGACCTCATTCCGTTCCTGAAAGAATTGGCCTACGTCACATTTTTGGTGATGGAACTCTCTGAACTTGTTATCCAGGAAGCCAGGCACACAGAGCCAGTCCCAGTCCCAGTCCCAGTTGGCTCACTTGTTTGGATTTACCAAGGACAGAGTCTGTCTTTCTTGATACCTAATGATTTGAGGATGGCAAAATGCAAGTAGAGCTCTGAAGACGGGCCTTTTCAGAGAAAGCAGGTAGTGGTCAGCCCAGGCTCCTGACAACTTCACAGAGTTGGACAAGGAGACCAGATCGGAGACAGGACAGGCCATTTTGGGGGAACATAGTATGGTACACCAGTCAGAGGACACTCTGGGAAGTCACAGACTTACTTGGTAGAAGGAGGTGCCTTTGTGAATGTGGGTTTGAGTTTGTGGATTTGTCTCATGTTCTCAGAATAGGTAGGAAAGTGAGTATGTTTGGTTTGGAGTGGACTGTTTCTAGAAAGTCGTTGGACAAGGTGAGTGTTTCTATGTCTGTGTATCTCACCGTGTCTGTGGTTGAAGACATTAGAAATAAGAATGCATCAATGGATGTGTCCTGTCTAGTAGAAAGCTTCCCAGCATTCATCCTGCCCATTTTAGGAATGGACTGCAGGTTTTCTTATCAATGGGCAACACCTACTATCTTCCTAAATTCCTGTTTTCTTTCTGAATTCTGGCCACTCTCCCGAATAGGCTCATGGTTTTGTGTCCAAGATATATACCACCTCCAAGCTCTGTGACATGGCCATGTTCTGGCTAGCTGAAGAGAATGCGAGCATCTCAGAAAACTCAGATATCAGTGTGACCAGAAAAGTCTCAGTGGAGAAACCCTGCTGTGGGCCTTTTGCTAACCTATTTGCCTGTTGCCATGAATTTCATGAAGGTCTTTGCCTCAGGCCACCCCTTTGTGAATCCTGAAGAAAACTGTTTTCAAATGGTAATGAATGGGCATCACCTGTGGCTCTTTGCTTAAATGCTTTTCAAAGGGATGTGTCTGAATCAGCCTCTTGGCCCTGTGTGAGGTAGTGGCTTAGATTCTCAGCGCCTGTTCGATCTAAAGAAAAATCCAATGTGTGCATCCAAAACCAAAATGGCAAAAAGATCAGTCATGGTGTATGAAGTCTCTCACCTTCCTCTTTTAGATTCCTGACCTCCATCAAGTGAGAATAGGGATCCTTTGGGACAAATGAGTTCTTTCAAGCCCTGCAGAGATGATTGGGTATCCTCATGACTCCAAATCACATAAGGAAACTATACCTGACAGTCAGTAGGCCTCAAATTGGAGAAGCAGAGCAGTATTAACAGCAGGCCTATGTGATCAATCCTGGTTCACTGGAAGGGTGTCCAGGCCACCCTGAGGTTAGGCAAATGAGGGGCAAGGGAGGTTACTTTGGAAACTCTCTTAGGCTGTGCCATTCATGGAAACATCCAGCCAGAGGTTATGATGAATGTATATATGGAAGAAGATGAGAATCTTGGGGAATGTTTTGGTTTTAATTGTGGTCATTTGTGTGGCGTTTGGAAGAGATGACTGGGTCCACCTGGGCTTGAACTCTGGTGTGATTCCCCTCAGAGACTGAGTTCTGTAACTGACCTCAGAGAAGTAATTTCTTTGAAAAGGGATGTGTCTTAATCAGCCTCTTGGCCCTGTGTGAGGCTGTGGCTTTGATTATCAGCACCATATGGATCTAAAGAAAGATCCCATGTCTGCTTCCTAAACCAAAATGGCCAAAATTGCAGTCATTGTGGATGAAGTCTCTCGCCTTCCTTTGTAAGGTTCTGAAAGAATAAAAGAAATTGAAATTGAAACGTAAAGAACCAGGTTTTGTAAAGTTTCCAAGCTGCACTCAGAACCTGAAATTCCTGTGGCAGTTAAGACAATTCCCAGAACTGCCCATTAGATGTGTGTTGAAATCTTCCCTGACCACCTAGTTACTTAACAACCTCTTCCCAGAAAACGTGCAGCTCAGCACGTATACATCTCAGGGCTTCAACCAATCAGTTTAAATGTATACCCCTTCTCAGGGGTGACCAATCACCCCCTTCCTGACCTGTTCCCACCAATGAATGTGCTAATCATGTTTTAGAGTTGTTATTTGATTTTCCCACGGTATATGGTGATTTGCTAAAGGAAGCAATAATGTATGTAAAGTCCCTGCCCTCTCTAAAGAATGTATATAAAATCTGCTCAGTTGTTCTCGGGGCTCTTTGTTCTTTGCTCCTCTGAAGTGAGCGCTGAGCCCCAGCATGCTGGACCCCCAATAAACCCTTTGCTGTTGCATGAGAAATTCTCCTGGTGGTCTTTTCTTCCAATGTTCGGCCCACCTTTTTATCTGGAGGCCCTAGCTGAGATATCCAGCAGTGACGAACAAAAGACCCCAACGGACTCCTCTCGGGGTAAGTAAGGTGCCTCTTTCTGGTTTTGGGTTTCAGGTTAGGGCTTGGCAAAGTGGCTGTCGGTGAAGAACATTAGCTCTCTGCGACGGTGGCTGACAGATGTGTCACAGAGCCACAGGCCACGTCCCTGGGTGACACTCCAGAGGACTCAGGAAATCAAGGAATAGTAGTTTCCTCAACTCGGTTATATTTTGCTTCAGGATTCGGTTTTCCAGCCCATCAGGTTTTGCCGGCTACTCAGTTTTGTTCATTGTCAGGAACTCATGTTGAGTTTACTGTCTGTCTTTATTGTCTAACCCATCAGGTTTTGCCAGTTACTCAGTTCTAATCTTTGTCTTGGACTCATGTTAAACGTTTACTGTTTGTCTTTGTCTGTGTCGCATTTGTGTATTCACTGTCCCTGTTTGAGTAACTCCCATTATGGGACATTATGGGACAAAGTACTTCCATGCCTCTGTCCCTTAACCTTGATCATTGGACTGATGTCCGCTCAAGTACCCAAAATCTTTCTCTTTCAGTAAAATGCCGGACCTGGCAGACTCTCTGTGCTTCAGAATGGCCCATCCTCAGAGTCGGATGGCCCCCAGAAGGATCCGTCCACTTCCCTCTAACCCAAAAAGTCAGAGATATTCTCTTTCAGCCGGGGCCACGTGTACACCCAGATCAATAGCCATATAACCCTTCCCCCACGATCCTATCATTCAAAACTTCCACTCTTCCTCCTCTTCCCTCCATTCTCCCTGAGTCACAGGACTGGACACTCCTCCCCCTGCTTATCCTCTACCCTTGCCCCCAACCCACAATACATTCTTGATGATCCTCCTGCCGCTGACTCAGCCTCCCCGCCGCTAGAGGCAATTGGGCCAGACCCAAGCCCTCCAGGGGACTTCCCCACAGCAGCAGCAGCCCCTGCTCCCCTGGAGGAAGCTGGGCCACCTAAAGGAATCCGCAGGAGATGGATAATAGAAAACTCGGAAGCCCCTGTGATGCTCCCTCTCCATCCCTACGGGCCCATGAACCGAACCAACTGGGACCCCAACACCTTTGAATGTAGGTAGCATCTGTCCACTTATCGCCGTTCTCTAATAGTGGGTCTCTGAGCGGCCGCCAGAGGGCCGACTAATTTGGCCAAGGTAAGAGAGATTATCCAAGGGCCTAATGAGTCTCCTTCTATGTTTCTGCAGAGAATTATGGAAGCATATAGGAAATATACTCCTTTTGATCCTCAGGCAGAGGACCAAAAGGCACCTGTGCAATGGCCTTTATTGAGCAGACTGCCCTAGATATTAATAGAAAGTTACAACGTCTAGATGGATTACAAGATATTGACCTTAAGAGATTTAGTAAGAGAAGCTAAAAAAGTATATTATAAGAGAGAAACTGAGGAGGAAAGGGAATAGAGGAGAGAGAAGGAAAGGGAACAAAAGGAGGATGAAAGGAGCAAATGGCAGAGTAATGCATTGCCTAAGGTTCTGGTCAGAGCAGCAAATAGGTCAGAAGTTAAAAAGCAGGGAGACAGAAAGGGATACCTGGGCCCACGCCAAAGGCTGCCCCTGGCCTCAGATCAGTGTGCCTATTGTGAAGAAAAAGGACACTGCGCCAAAGAGTGTCCCCCAAAAAAGCAGCCACGCCAGCCCTCCGTGCTGACTCTAGAAGAGGACTAGGAAAGTCGGGGCTCAGATCCCCTCCTCGAGCTCAGAGTAACATTTGAAGTTGAGGGGAACACAGTGAACTTTGAAGTGATTACAGGAGCAGTATACTCAGCCCTTAAGACCTCACTGGGCCCCCTATCAATTAAATGGTCCCTAGTTCAAGGGGCTAATGGCAGTAGATATCGGGCTTGGACAACTAAGATGAATATGGACCTCGGAAAAGGAAAAGTCCACCACTCTTTCCTAGTAATCCCAGAATGCCCGGCCCCATTGATGGGCAGGAATCTGCTTACCAAACTCCGGACTAGAATAACCTTTAACCCTGATGTTCCCCAAGTTGAGTTTCTAAAGCCTTCAGTATAAACTCCCATAGTCACGTCTTTCAATAAGTCCGTAGAAGATGAACATCAACTCTTCGCACCCCCTAGGACGCATCAAACAGGCAAACTACCCCAGAAATGGATAAAAGATTATCCTAATGCCTAGGCAGTAACTGCTGGGTTTGGTCTAGCCATAAACAACCTCCAATAGTAGTAGAATTAAAAGTCTCTGCCTCTCCAATCAGTGTTAAACAATATCCTTTAAGCAAAGAAGCTAAGGAAGGGATAAGGCCCCATATTCATAAATACCTGGCTCTTGGGATCATAAGGCCCTGTCAATCAGCCTGGAATACCCCCCGGTACCAGTAAGAAAGCCAGGAACTGGGGACTACCATCCTGTTCAAGACCTAAGAGAGATCAACAACAGAGTGCAGGACATTCACCCCACAGTACCCAATCCATATAATTTGCTTAGTACTCTGAATCCGGAGCGGAAATGGTACACTGTGCTGGACTTAAAAGATGCTTACATATGCTCACCTCTACATAAGGACTGTCAGTTGCTGTTTGCTTTCGAGTGGATAGACCCAGAACCTGGAACATCTGGCCAACTAACCTGGACTAGACTCCCACAGGGGTTCAAAAAATCCCCCACTCTCTTTGATGAAGCCCTCCACAGGGACATCAATGACTTCAAAACTGGACACCCTAAAGTCACCCTACTCCAATATGTGGATGATCTTCTACTGGCAGCCAACACCAAGGAGACCTATGAGTCTGGGACCCAAGCACTATTATCCGAGCTTGCTTGGCTTGGATATAGGGCTTCTGCCAAAAGGCCCAAATTTGTCAGCAAGAAGTAATCTTCCTGGGTTATTCTCTTAGGGGTGGCAAACGATGGCTCCCTGAGCCCAGAAAATAAACCGTTGTGCAGATACTGCCCCCATCAAATAAGAGACAACTAAGAGAGTTTCTTGGGACTGCCAGATTTTGCAGGTTATGGATTCCTGGGTTTGCATCTCTGGCTGCCCCTTTATACACGCTGATAAAGGGGGATGCCCACTTCCATGGACCCCTGAGCACCAACAAGCTTTTGATAATGTCAAAAAAAGGTGCTGCTATCTGCTCCGGCCTTAGCACTACCAGATGTAGAAAACCCTTCACTCTCTACATCGAGGAAAAGAAAGGAATAGCACGGGGAGTGCTCACTCAGTCTTTGGGACCTTGGAAAAGGCCGGTAGCATATTTATCAAAAAAACTGGACCCAGTGGCTAGCGGGTGGCCCCATTGCTTAAGTGCTATAGCAGCGTCAGCCTTTCTAATAAAAGATGCTCATAAATGAACGTTGGGACAGAAGCTAAACATTATAGCCCCCCATTCCCTGGAGAGCATCATCTGTCAGCCTCCAGATAGGTGGCTATCAAACTCCACAATTAACCACTACCAGAGCCTCTTGCTTGACAAAGACAGAATAACGCTGGGACCCCCTGCTCCACTCAACCCGGCTACACTGCTGCCAGAAGAATCATCAGGACCCGTCACTCATGAGTGTCAACACATACTGGCAAGGAAACCAGTATACGACGAGACTTGAAGGATCAGCCACTGCCTCGCCCTGAAGTCGTATGGTTTACGGACGAGAGCAGCTTCCTCCAAGATGGTAAGCGGTGGGCTGGAGCAGCAGGAGTTAGCAAAACTAATTTCATTTGATCCTCTGGTCTCCCAGAAGGGACATCAGTCCAAAAAGGAGAACTGATTGCCCTTATGATAGCATTGGAACTAGCAACAGGCAAAAGGGCCACCATATACACTGATAGCCACTATTCATTTGCCATTGTTCATATGCACGGGACTATTTACCAACAATGGGGGCTATTGACCTCTGCCAAGGAAGAAATAAAGAATATGGATGAGATCCTCCACCTTCTCTCAGCAAAGCAGGCCCATAAAGAAATAGCAATAGTGCACTGTCCAGGGCACCAGAAGGGAAACGACCCCGTGGCGGTTGGAAACAGAAGGGTAGATGAGGAAGCTTTATTGGCAGCCCTAAACGGAGTGACTCTGTTCACTTTTTCCACACCGGGGGGGAACAACAATCAGGAGACTTGCCCGCCCCGGAACATTCAGGCAACTTATCATCTGAGGAGACAGAAACAGAACTCTGGGACCCTACAGAGCCAAGTTTACAATTTCAAAAAGCCCACTTTTATGTCAAAGACGTACACCAGCTCAACCACTTAGGCTCAAAGAAGTTATAGGCACTCTTAAAGGACCGAAGAAAGGACTTATTATTGACTGACTCACAGAGGAAAGAAATAGCTGAGCAGGTGACTAGACCTTTTCAAGTCTGCCAATTAGTTAATACTTTCCCATCCAAGCTCCCTGCAGGGAAGCGCTTATGAGGAACCAGACCAGGACAATTCTGGGAAGTGGACTTTACTGAAATTAAGCCAGCAAGGTATGGACTTAAATATCTCTTAGTCTTTGTTGATACTTTTTTAGGATGGGTCGAAGCCTTGCCCATGAAGAAACAAACAGCTCAGATGGTGGCCAAAAAGATCCTAGAAAACATTTTTCCAAGGTTCGGCCTGCCTAAGGTAATAGGGTCTGATTACGGACCGGCATCCATGGCCCAGGTAAGTCAGGAATTTTCCAGGACCCTGGGGATTATTTGGAAGTTATATTGTGCTTATAGACCACAGAGCTCAGGACAGGTAGAAACGATGAATAGAACCATCAAAGAGACCTTAACGAATTTAACCTTGGAGACCGGTATAAAAAATTGGACTATGCTCCTACCTCATGCACTTTTTCGTGCCAGAAATACCCCCTTCGCCTCTTTGTGTAACCTCACCCCTTATGAAATTCTCTATGGTGCCCCTCCTCCAGTAAGGGACCTAACCCCAACTCTGAGATTAATGATTCCTTTCACACCCCCTTGCTTGACAGACTCAAAGCCCTTGAACAAACCCAGCACCCAGCGATACCTGTGGAAACAGTTGGCCACTGCTTGTCAGCCTGGAGACGAGGAAACCCCACATCGATATCAAGTTGGAGACTTCGTCTACGTGAGACAGCATCAGGTGTCATCCCTGGAACACAGCTGGAAATGACCATACCAGGTACTGCTTATAACACCTACAGTGGTGAAAGTGGATGGGATCACTTCCTGGATACATGCCTCCCATCTCTATCCTGCACCCTGTCCAGACTCTTCTGGAAACTGGAACAGACTGGTAACCCTCTCAAGTTGCATGTCCGTGGTGTGGGTAGGGCTATAGATTCTTCTCCTGACCACAAGCAGCCCTAATCCCCATCAGCCTGTTCAGCAACAATGGCAAGTATTAAATCCTACTGGGCAAGTAGTGTGGCCTATTTCACATACATACCCCTTATGGACTTGGTGGCCATCTCTCCACCCGGACATTTGTCAGCTTGCCATAGGCCTCTCTGACTGGGATCTCCCTGACATAGTGGACCCCACACAGATCCCACTCAAACCCAAACCAGGGCAACATAGACCAACATACGCCATGAATTATGGACGTCATCTCCCCCAGCTCAGGTGTAAACTAGCCAGTCTTGTTTATTAAGTGTGCCCAGCTGATTTCTGAAATCACAAACAGGCCCAAACCTGTGGAGGACCCAGTGACTTTTATTGTAGATCTTGGGGTTGTGAACACACGGGAGCTGCATTGTGGAATCCAAACTCCCCAGACAGTATGATTCGGGTAGGATGAAATGACACTTGGATTGATCCCAATAAATGTGCCGCTATCCAAGTGGTGTCAACAACTCACTGTGGAAAAAATAGTCTATGTTACCCCCTCAATATAACTTTCACTTCAAAAGGAAGGGGCTATTTCAGAACAACATGGCCTATGGGAAATACTTGGGGAATGCGATTCTATATTAATGGCCCTGGTTATGACTTTGGTCTCTGTTTCACCATCTGGCTTAAAAAGGAAGAAAATCCCAAAGCAATAGGGCCCAATCCCCTCAAGTCAGGAATTAAGCCTCCAAAACCTCCGATGCCTAGATCTACCAAAACCCCTCTACCATCTCATACTTCCCAGTTTTTGTCTTTGCCTACTTCCTCAGTCCAGAGTACAGCTGACTCCTCCCCCTGAGAACTAATTAAAGGAACCTTTATGGTACTGAACTCCACACAGTCAGAACTCCTTGCATTTCAGCCCAGGTATTTGACAGCTCTGTAAATTATTGTGTAATGGTGCAGATACTCCCCAGGGTGCTCTATCATGTTGCAGAATCATTTGAATTAAAGGTCTACTAGGGAGACAAAGAACCCGATTTTGCCAGGAGCCAGTGTCCCTTACTCTAGCCATTCTATTGGAGATAGGAGCTGCTGCAAGAGTGGGTATGGGAACAGCTGATATGATCCATGGGTCACAACAAATGGCCTAATTAGAAACAGCAATAAATCAAGACTTGAAGACATTAGAGACCACCATCACAGTTTTGCAGGAATCCTTAACCTCTCTCTCAAAAGTTGTTTTACAGAACAGGCGAGGATTAGACCTCCATTTCATGAGGGAGGCGGGCCTCTGTTTTATACAGAGAGAAGAATGCTGTTTTTATGCTGACCATACTGGAGTTGTAAAAGAATCCATGAGTAAGTTGAGAAAATGCCTTGAAGAACACCAGACAGAAAGGAAGATTCAACAAGTGTGGATTGAGTCATGGTTTACCCAGTCCCCCTTGTTAACTACACTCCTATCAGAGTTAGCTGGACCCCTGATCATGCTTATGGTGTTGCTAACTGTGGGACCTCGTTTGCTTAACCGCATAGTTTCCTTTCTCCAGGCTCAGATTGGGCAGGTAAAACTCATGGTAATCAGACAGAAATACACTTCACTGGCAGAAATAGAATATGAGACCCCGCAATATTAATGATTCATTACTTTT
Organism: Callospermophilus lateralis; assembly: GCF_048772815.1. Lineage (NCBI taxonomy): Eukaryota > Metazoa > Chordata > Mammalia > Rodentia > Sciuridae > Callospermophilus > Callospermophilus lateralis. The sequence goes on along the minus strand of NW_027513519.1, from coordinate 771,005 downwards.
AAGATTAAATGTAGTCAGAAAAAGGAGTGGGAAATGAAAGAATTAAAGAAATTAAAATTGAAACATATAGAAACAGGTTTTATAAAGTTTACAAGCTGCGCTCAGAACCTGAAATTCCTGTGTCAGTTAAGACAATTCCCGGAACTGCCCATTAGATGTGTTAAAATCTTCCCTGACCACCTAGTTACTTAACAACCCCTTCCCAGAAATCGTGCATCTCAGCACGTATACATCTCAGGGCTTCAACCAATCAGTTTAAATGTATACCCCTTCTCAGGCCTGACCAATCACCGCCTGCCCGAACTGTTCCCATCAATGAATGTGCTAATCATGTTTTAGAGTTGTTATTTGATTTTCCTGCAGTATATGATAATTTGCTAAAGGAGGCTATGATGTATAAAAAGTCCCTGCACTCTCTAAAGATTGTATATAATCTTTTCTCAAGTTGTTCTCGGGGCTCTTTGTTCTTTGCTCATCTGAAGTGAGCTTTGAGCCCCAGCCTGCTGGACCCCCAATAAACCATTTGCTGTGGCATGAGACAGTCTCTTGGTGGTCTTTTCCTCCGACGTTCGAAAATCCTTTTCAGTTCCTGACTTCCATCAAGTGAGAATAGGTATCCTTTGGGTCAAATGAGTTCCTCAAAGCCCTGCAGAGGCTAGCCCATAGGTGCTTGGGTTTTCTCATGACTCCAAATCACATAAAGAATCTATAACTGACAGTCAGTAAGCCTCAAATTGGAGAAGCAGGGAAGTTTTAGCGGCAGGGCTATTTGATCACTCCTGGATCAAAGGAAGGGTGTCCAGGCCACCCAATGCCCTTCTGGACTTCAAATATTACCTAGATTTCTGTTTTCATACTTATATTTCACCTGTATATTCTTGTAAATATTGCAGGTTCCCAATACCATTATTCATCCGCAGAATGATTCCTAATCCAAATCGAACCTGTTATTAACCTTAACCATGCAATATTTCCTCAATCTAACTTAACAGAAGAACAAGGACATTGTTGGTCTTACAATACAGGAATGTAGGGGATCTTCAACCTGATGAGAACCTCAAAGTTCCATGCAGAAATGATCCCTGAAGAAGATGTAGACACCTATGAAAGACCTGAGAGAGCAAAAGTCAACTTCCATGTAAAACAACTTGGTCAAAATGAAGGGATGTGTATGAAAGCCTCTCTCTTCTTAATGTAGATTAAATAGACCAAAGCAGGCCTGTGTGGAGAGCTGTTCCTGGGTGCCTATGGTTGATGTACCATTCTAACTTGTGAAAGTGTCACAGGAAGTATGGGCAGATTCCATCTCATGGGAACCATGGAAGCAACTGTTAGGACAAAGTGGTTGCCAAGGCAGTGACCTCATTCAGTTCGTGAAGGAAGTGACCTACCACACTTCCTTGGTGATGGAACTCTCTGAACTTGGGATACAGGAAGCCAGGCACCCAGAGCCAGTCCCAGTCACAGTCCCAGTGGTCTCACTTGTTTGGATTTACCAAGGACAGAGTCAGTCTTTCTTGGTACCTACTTATGTGATGATGGCCAAATGCCAGGAGAGCTCTGAAGAGGGGCCTTTTCTGACGAAGCAGGTAGTGGCTCAACCATGGCTCCTGACAACTTCAAAGAGTTGGCAAAGAAGACCAGGTCTCAGATAGGACGGGCCCACCAGTCAGAGGACACTCAGGATAGTCACAGACATACTTGTGCGAAGGAGGTGCCGTTGTGGGTGTCAGTGTGAGTTTGTTGTTTTGTCTCATGTTCTGAGAATAGGTAGGAAAGGCGGTTTGTTTGTTTGGACTGGAATGTTTCTAGAAAGTTGTTTGACAACGCGAGTGTTTCTATGTCTGTGTATCCCACTCAATCCTTTTTTTTTTTTTGTAGACATTTGAAAAGCGAATTTATCAATGGTTGTGTCCTGTCTAGTAGAAAACTTCCCAGCATTCATCTTGCCAAATTAAAGAATAAAGAGCTGCTTCCCTTATGGATGGGCAACACCTATTATCTTCCTAAGTTCCACTTTTCATCCTGAATACTGGACACTCTCCAGAATAGCCTCATGGTTTTGTTTCCAAGATATGTACCACCTCCAAGCTCTGTGACATGGCCATGTACTGGATAACTGAGGAGAATGGAAGCATCTTAGAAAACTCACATAGCCGTGTGACCATTAAAGTCTCACTGGAGAAACACTGCTTTGGGCCTTTTGCTTACCTATTGTTCTGTTGTCCTGAATGTCAGGAAGATCTTTGCCTCAGGCCACCCCTTTTTGAAGCCAGAAGAAAACAGTTTTCAAATGGAAATAAATGGGCATCACCTGTGGCTCTCTGCTTAATTGCTTTGGAAAGAGATGTGGCGGAATCAGCCTCTTTGCCCTGTGTGAGGCAGTGGCTTAGATTTTCAGCACCTGATGGATCAAAGAAAGTTTCCAAGTGTGCATCCTAAACCAAAATGGCCAAAAGAGCAGTCATTGTGGATGAAGTCTCTCCCCTTCCTCTGAAAGCTTCCTGACCTCTATCAAGTGAGAATAGGGATCCTTTGTGACAAATCAGTTCTTCAAAGCCCTGCAGAGCCTAGCTCATAAGGGCTTGGGTTTTCTCATGACACCAATTCACATAAAGAATCTATACCAGACAGTCAGTAGGCCTCAAATTGGAGAAGCAGAGCAGTATTAAGAGCAAGACTATTTGATCACTCTTGGTTCACAGGAAGGGTGTCCAGGCCACCCTGACTTTAGGCAAATGAGGAGCAAGGGAGCTTATTTGGAAAACTGTCTTGGGCTGGCCCCTCATGGAAACCTCCAGCCAGAGGTTATAAAGAGTGTCTATGTGAAAGAAGATGAGGGCCATTTGGGAGTGTTTGGGTTTTAATTGTGGTCATTTGTGTGGTGGTTGGAAGAGATGCCTAGTTCCACCTGGGCTTGAACTCTGGTGTGATTCCCCTTACAGACTGAGTTCTGGAACTGACCTCAGAGAAGTATTGCCATGAATTGTGTTGGGATTTTAAGAGGCCACGCATGAGAGTTGCCTTTGGAAACTGAGATCAATGCCCAGGGTGGCTTTCCACAGAGCATTGTCAATCTCTGCCAGGGCATCACATTATTTTATTCTGAAAGACTTGGCAGCCATAGTTGAGAGTCAATACACACATGGGCCTCACATTGTAGACCTCAATGGGCCTGGCTTCATGTGTCTTTTTGGCCACTCTTTGGGAAGCCTTTCCTCTGAGAGTTCTCCAGAGTTTCCTTGAAATGTGCTTCCTCAAACATTAATGGTTCCTGAATGAATTGAAACCCACAATTTCTCCAACTTCATCCTTGAAAAATGGCTAGATAAATACCATGAAATTTTTGAAATTTTCATGACCAGGTGGCACTGGAGAACCTTTCAATGTCCTCTGGCTGATGAAGTGTGTATCAGACAGTGCCTTGATTGACTGGGTTTCATGAAAGTGGTGTAGAACAGAGATGCCAGTATGTTGGAGCCTGCTGAGTAGTGGGCCCAGAGCTGTGGTGTGCAGGTGTGTGATAAAACATCTGTGGTCGGGCCATGTGGATCTGCCATTGACTTCCAAATGGCTTGTGGCTGACATTGTGCAGCCAGGAATCACTTATATGTCTGAAATCTCTCCATATAAGGCATCTTGTTATATGGAGACGTTTAAGGACAATGTTCAGAATCAGGTGCTATGGTCAAGGGGACAAGCTATGTGGGATAGAAGCCTGGTTGGTGCATTCTCCTGCAGACCCTGACCTATCTCATGTGACAGAACTCCCTCCATCACTGTGTCTCAGCTGAATTTCTTGTATTTCGTGAAGCAAATAACAAACTCCCTGTGCAGCAGCAAGAAACACCATGAAAAGTCGAGGATGACTAAATGGCTTCACAGTCCACACGGGGAGACACTTTGCCTTCAGTGGCCACAGTTTACCTACAAAGAGTGAATTCAGCACTGCTGCCTCATGTCCTTTGGAAAATAAGAAACCATGTCCTCCAGGTCACATAGATGCAGATTCACCTTTGATGGTCTCATTAGAAAGGAAGCTAAAGCTCCTGACAACAACATATATGTCAAGTGCCCATCCTCAGTAGCAGTTCCTAAAGAAGTCTTTAGGCCGGCAGAGCTCCATTTTTTTATAGCGTTTACCAATTAGACCAGGATGCAAGAAAAGATCAATGACTCCAATTAAAATCAAATTAAAGCAAGCTTATTATTTCCACTGCCCAGGCGGCCTCTCCCTCCCAAAGCAGCGGGAACAAGACAGCCACCCAACTTTTCTTTTGGCTGAGTTATACATCATATTCCCTGTTTGAGATCCTACTAATCTTGACAGAAAAAAAAAACAACTTTTGAACATCACTTTAAATTAAATAACATCTGACCTACTGCTTTCGTAGTTATTCTCACATGTTGTAAGATGAGACACAGAGCCTTATCTCAGGTATGGCAGGGATCTATACAAATCTTAAGTGTTTTAGTTCTAATGCTGATCTTTGTTTTTTAAATATCATTTTACAAAGTTTACATAAATTGTTTGAGGTCACATGAACATTAGCTAACACCATATGATATAACATTTAAAACATGAATTAAAGAAAGGCAGAAAGTTTTTAACCTTTACATAGATTAGGCTATCATTAACTTAAAAATATATTTAAATTTTTCCCCAATGTAAAAAGTAACATAAAACTTTAAATATCTTATTGATAACAAGTAAATAAATCATATATATATATATATATATATATATATATATATATATATATATATATCATATATATATATATATATTTTACCACACAACTTTAGAACACCAGCTTGATGTAATGCTCTTTTAAAGTTTCTACCTTACATACTTGTATACCTGGAAGATATGAGCACATTAATAGCATCACAATGACATTGATGTTTCTACATTAACCAAGTTTAGCTTTTAAATAAATGGCAGTACAGTTCTCTAAAATAACAGTTCTTATTTAATCAATTGTTTAATTTTTATGGTTGCTTTCTCTAGAAAAATAAAACTTAATAAACACAATTTTATGGGTAAACTTTTGTTTAAGAAATTTTTGTCGCTTTATCACATGACTGATTTTTACAATCTTATACAGACTTTAGAACAAACTTATACAGACCTTACTAAATCAATCAGATATCTAACAAAAGTACTCATGAATGAGTAATCCCATATCAAATTTACTTCAGTTATTTATCAAAATATTAGAGAAATGTATTGAACAGTGTAAACCATTTTTTTTGGTTAAAGGAAAAGTCCTAGAACCAAGGCATATTAGACATTTTATACACATTAATATTTTATTAGATTTTTGAGCAGCTAGAAAAACTTGTAAGCTTAAATTTAAAGACTTTTATTGTTATTTGTTTATCCAAATTTAAAGTGAACCATTTAAATCAAGTGAATTAAAGATCTTTGAATCCACTTTTTAAAATTTGTTTTTATGAGTGTTCCTTTTTTTTAATGATCACTCCTTATATATGTTAATTTGTATATCATATATATGATATACGGACATATGGATACATCGACATACAACACATAACAAAAGTGTGCACAAATAATAATAATAGTAAAAGCCTTGTAGCTTTTCGCAGGTGAAATCTCCATTGCAATGTTTTAAAACTCCACTGTTGGTCAAAGATAGAACTGATCAGAAAAATATTAGCCTAGTTCTGTAGGATCAAAATAATGAGCTCAAAAAAATACAGAATCTAAGGAAAAAAATGAGAGTCCTAGAAAAAATGACAGGCCAGTAATTAGTAAATACCATACAATTTACCTTTTTTTTCCCACTTAGACATCAGATCAGTCTCCTACTGAGCTTGCAGACTTCCTTCATTTGCATTTCAACATAAGTCCTGGCTGAGTTCTGGAAGGAGCTGGACAAAACTGCTATTCTGAGCAGAAACCTCAGGCCTAAGGCATTTTAACTATAATTTTCAGGTACAGATGTTGAAAATTATGATACAATTTTAATATACAATTCACAAAATTTTATACCTTAACATCTTGTTTTGTCAACCGATACCATACTATGATTTACTATCCTTGTCCAAATTAATGCACTGATACACACTGTGACATTTTTCCAGGCTACCCAATTAAAAATTGGTGAAAAAAAAGACTGAATGATTGGGAAGTTACTTGCCAACTTGAAAGTAGAATTCTTTAGTTTTCCATCCTAAGTATTTAAGTTCTCTGGCATGAATTATCTGAAATCATAAACTAAACAATTTCCTAAACCCGACTTTTAACTGCAAGATTGTGCAATTCTTCAAAAACCCATTCAGATACCAGATTGTTACAATAAATCATCATCATTTAGACACACATTCAGCTAAGATCATTCCCAAGAAACAATTTATAATATCAACACATTATTGCACATGTCTTAAAGGGCCAGAAACAAAGACTAAAGACAGACAGAAAGGAGCTCCAGACTAAGGCTGACAGGACAGAAGCCTTTAAAACAGAGCAGATAAGAGAAAAATCTCCTACACCAGTGGCATGATAGAGGTCCCCATAAGAGGATTAGATGTTTTCACAGAGGGGCAACCTGAAATGTCATGTCAAAGGTCTCCATGGTGACTTTACTGCATTTAGTGTCCCCTTTTTTTTTTCTCTTTTTTAAGAAGACAGAGGTGGCATTATCCTTACAGTGCAGGGAAGGAAGGAGGGAATTCACTTAAGCAACAGGACTTCAGCAGCTGCTGGGAGTCCCTCAGTCCCATCTTTTACTTACAGAATTAGCTCCTCTGGTTCGGTTCCACCCCAAGCACGCTCCATCACCTAACATTTCAGTAGTCAGCTCTCAAAAATTCTGGGGTCAGGGGGGGAATCAAAATTCGTAACTTAAATTTCGGTTCCCGACCTTGAAGCCAATTAATACCAATTTAATAATAAGGACAGGGTTTGAGAAAAAGAAAAAGGGAGGTTTACTGCTTTGCTAACAAAGGAGAAAAACAGGGGACTCTGTCCAAAGTTGTGACTCTCTTGATCTGGAGGGACAAGGGGTTTTAAAGGAGTTTCACTTGTTAACCTGAGAGATACTCAGTTATTAGGTCCCCAGCAGGCATTGCCCTCTGCAGTGGGTGTGCTCCAGACAGCCAGCTAGGGGCTTCTCTCATGCTGCTTAACAAAGGGGGGTAAAGTGCATCGCATTTCCTTAAAACACAGTCCAAAAGGGTGTCAGGCTTACTTGCTTTATTACCCATTTTCACGTCCAATATCCTTAAGTTTTTACCACAGAAATAACACAACAAAACCCACAAAAACAAACAAATAAAAAACATATAGAACACAGAACAAAACACAAAGAAACAGAAACTCGGCGAATAAACAGAAAAACAGAGGAGCAATTCAGCGTCTTGCTAAAGCTCCGGGGTAGGAGCTCCTGCGTGCCAATCGGCACCTCTCTACACTTTCAGAGGTATTCCCTACAGAACAGAACAGAGGAAAGAAGGATTCCCATTACTGTCCCGGACAGGAGTATACGTGAGCCTCCCCAGGCAACCTCTCTGTCATCAGAAGAGTACTCCCTTAACCGGATATCAGATGTTATAAAGGTGCCTCTTACCTATGGAGGCCTCCTCCACCAGGTGCTTGATAATAGTTTTAGTGCAATGGTTCACTGCAGTGATCCATGGACTGAAGGCTCATTCCAAGGCCTTGGAACATGGCTCTCTAGCCCGGAGTCCTGGAAGATAGACCAGCTTCAGAATTTCCAGCAGTCTGGCCTTGTGATCTGGTCGAGTCATGTTGCTGGGGAACTCCAAAATGTTCGACCACAACACAAGAAAAGACCACTGACTCCAATTAAAATCAAATTAAGGCAACCTTAATATTTCAACCGGCTGGGCTGCCTCTCCCTCTCAAAAAGGCGGGAACAAGATAGCAAACCCACCTTTCCTACAGCCCAGCTTTGTAGCCCAGAAAGTTACACAAAAGGGGGGTTACAGAAAACAGAACTTTGACAAGCATCACACTAATTGTAGTTTAAATTTTTTTTTTTTTTGCTGGCCCCAGCATCAGAAATTATGAGGTCCATTAGAGCCTCAGAGAGGGTCATTGTCTGGCCAGGGAAGGCCAATATTTATGAGGTGTCATTAAAGTTTCAGAGAGGGCTGTTATCTGGTCAGAGAGCCAGGCATGGATGAGTTCAAGGCATGGGCAGCCATTGTAAGTAGGTTCAGAATTTGCAGTAATTTATGGTAAAGCAAAAATTACCTTTTCATGGCTTTGTGGCAAGATGGCTCACAATTTTAATGAAAGATCATGTTGGGTGATCAACCCTGTCCCTTACTTTTGGAAAATCCTCTACCACCTCCAAGGTTGTGAACTTCTGAGCATTTTCCATTCCAGATATGTATTCACAGAATTTCTAACTCTTCTTCTCTAATTGTGCCTTACTTGGGGCGAAGGTAATGTCAAGGCATTGTTCTGGATGAGAGTGGGAAGAATATTGTATAGCACATAATTGCATACACATTGGATTCATTTTCCAATTGAAATACTGAATTCCTGACAATAACCCATACCCTACTAGACGCTAACTACTAATAATATTATGATGGAGAATAATAACCAAAACAGAATTGAAATACAAGCGGTTCACAGGCGGCATGGTGTATATTGGACTTGCCTTTTGCAAGATAAACGGTAGGTGTTATAAATCTAGTCATTTTTTAATTGAAATAGTTTTATATGTGTATTTAAAGTTAACAAATACGTGAATTCCTATCTCCCTTTCGCTGTAGCCTATTCAGCACATGTACTTTTATATGCACATATAGAATCTTACCTGATATCACACGTACATTTTTGTGAGGTGCCTGATATTGCAGATACAAATTGTGAGAAGAGATCACTCCACCTAAACGCTGTTGGAACTGAAAATTCAAGCTATGGGTGAGCTTCCTAGTTGAACAACATTATACATAAATTCATGTTCAGTAAAATGAATATTTTTGGATCTGTGGATGATATATATTTCATGGTGAATTTCGATTGGCATATATATTTCTACTTTTAATGTCTTTGTGTGTGTGTGTGTTTGTGTGTATATATATATTCTCCAGATTTTTCAAAATATGAAATATATGTGTCTTATATACACTTCCTAAATTCATTCATGTTCATGTATGTGGATTAATAATCAACTTTTCACAAGATTATTCTCAGAAATATTCATCCACCTGAAATACATATTTGTTTCTTAGTACTGAAAACTAACTTCAGTGAAAGGTTCCAAATAAATCCTAATATTTCTACATTAACTGACCTAGTTTAACATCAATGCAAGTAGATTCCTATGGGACATTCTGTGTATTTTGAAGTTCATTATTATTCAACAATGGTACATTACTATTTCTTCAGTTAATCCACATCATTGGATATATATTTCATCCACTACTTAGCAAATTTATATGCATTTGTTTCACTTTCAATCACTTCCTGCTCCAGAAAACATGTATTTCCCTATGTTTCTTGACTGGTCTTTTCATGAGACTTTTTTCCAAGTATATTATTTTCGATTTCCATGATCAATTTTTGAGCAAAACTCACACACCCTTCATGATAAAACATAACCCTAAGATGACCATTAGATATATAACTGGTTGGAATGAATGATTGTGTATCATTATAACATTTCTTATATATTTTCAGATATCCATTCAATCCATTATTTAAGGTGGACCCAGTTATATTATTTATTCCCAGTATGGTCTATTCATGCATTATTGCTATATTCATAGACAGAGGTTATACCTATTTGTACCCCAATACAAATTTATATGTCTTCAAAATATTGCTCCCGGAAATGGTGGAAGAAATACTGATGTCACGTGATATACATATACATTTTATCACAGAAATATTCTGGACACAAAAAGAAAAGGTCACACTTTCAATTGTACCAAAACCTAAATGGAAAGTGAGCATGGATTACTAAAAACATCCATGTCCAGGTTGCCTAATTCTCTCAAATGTCAATCCTATTGGTGACTACATATTTGTTTTTTTTAAGATTATATATTCAACCTCAAGCCTGTTGAAAATGTCTAATCCTATCACTCACTTTTTAGTTTGCTTGATTTCCTAATGTCTCTATTGATATCTGCTTTCTACATGTTTTCCCCAGTTCATCTTTGTGACTGACTCTTCACATGTGCTGACATTTACACTCACTCTCTAACCGAAACCCTATTGCTAAAGAACTTTTGGTCCAAATCCTATACTCACTCTTCATTTGAAACCTAACGACTACCTTCCTCATCCTACCGAATAACGCTTTTTGACTGAAAATCTTTTTAACATTCAATCATCTAAGGTAAAAGGTCCTATGCCATTGTATATTGATTTATCTGAGACATCTGTGCAGCACATAACTCAAAGCTAAGTATACCACTCAAGGGTCCAATTCCCTTCTGGGCTTCAAATCTTTCCTAGATTACTGCTTTCATACTTATATTTCACCTATATACTTTTGTAAATATCGAAGATTGCCAATACCATTATTCATCTCGCAGAATGATTCGTAACCCAAATCAAACATGTTATTAACCCTAAACATACACTGTTCCCTCAATATAACTTACAGAAGAGCAGGGACAGAGTTGGTCTTACAATATAGGAATTTAGGTGATCTTCCACCTGCTGATAACCTCAAAGATCCATGGAGAAATGATCCTTGGAGAAGATGTATGCAGCTATGTAGGACCTGAGAGAGCAATAGTAATCTTCCATGGCAAACAACCTGGTCAGGATGAATTGATGGGTCTGAATCAGCCTCTTTCTTCTTATTGTAGAGAAGTTGGAACAAACCAGGCCTGTGTGGAGAGGTGTTCCAGGGTGCCTATGGTTAATATACCATTCTAACTTCTGAATGTGTCACAGGATGTTGGGGCAGCCTCCATCTCATGGGAACCTTGGAAGCAACTGTTAGGACAAAGTGGTTTTCAAGGCAGTGAACTCATTCAGTTCCTGAAGGAAGATACCTCTCCTCAATTCATTGGTGATGGAATTCTCTGAACTTGGGATCCACGAAGCCAGGCACCCAGAGCCAGTCCCAGTCCCAGTCCCAGTGGGCTAACTTGTTTGCTTTTCCCAAAGACAGAGTCAGTCTTTCATGGTACCTACTGATGTGAGGATGGCCAAATGCCAGCAGAGCTCTGAAGAGGCATCTTCCCTGAGGAAGCAGGTAGTGGCTCACCGCTGTCTCCTCACAACTTCACAGAGTTGGCCAAGGAGACCATATCTGAGACAGGACAGGCCATTTCGGGGGAACATAAAATGGCCCACCAGTCAGAAGACTCTCTGGATAGTCACAGACCTACTTGGGGGAAGGAGGTGCCTTTGCTGTTGTGGGTGTGAGTTTGTGGTTTTTTTCTCATGTTCTGAGAATAGGTAGGAAAGGCGGTTTTTTTGGTGTGGAGTCGATTGTTTCTAGTAAGTCCTTTGACATGGTGAGTGTTTCAATGTCTGTGTTTCCCACTGTATCTGTGGTTGTAGACATTAGAAAAGAGAATGCATCAATGGATTTTTTGTCTCTAGTAAGAAGCTTCCCCACATTAATACTGCCCAATTGATTAATGGACTTCACCTTGTCTTATGGATGGGCAACAACTACTATCTTCTTAAGTTACTGTTTTCTTCATGAATTCTGGCCTTTCTACAGAATAGGCTCATGGTTTTGTGTCCCAGATATGTAACACCACAAGGCTCTGTGACATGGCCATGTACTGGATAGCTGAAGAGAAGGAGAGCATCTCAGAAAACTCAGATATCAGTGTGACCAGTAAAGTCTCAGTGGAGAAACCCTGCTTTGGCCATTTCCTTACTTCTATTTCTATTACCCTGAATGTCAGGATTGTCTTTGCCTCAGGCCAACCCTTTGTGAAGCCTGAAGAAAACTGTTTTCATATGGAAAAGAATGGGCTTCACCTGTGGCTCTTTGCTTAATTGCTTTGGAATGGGATGTGTCTGAATCAGTCTCTTGTCCTTGTGTGAGGTTGTGACTTAGATTCTCATCACCCAATGAATCTAAAGAAAGATCCCATGTGCTTCCCAAACCAAAATGGCCAAAAGAGAAGTCATTGTGGATGAATTTTTTTGCCTTCTTGTTTTAGGTTCCTGACCTCCATCAAGTGAGAATACGGATCCTTTGGATTAAATGAGTCCTTCAAATCCCTGCAGAGGCTAGCCCATATGTGCTTGGGTTTTCTCATGACTCCAAATCACATAAAAAATCTATACCTCACAGCCAGTAGGCTTCAAATTGGAGAAGCGGAACACTTTAACAGCAAGAATATTTGATCACTCCTGGTTCACAGGAGGAGTGTCCAGGCCACCCTGATTTTAGGCAAAGGAAGGGCAAGTGAGCTTATTTTGGACACTTTCTTAGGCGGCGCCCCTCATAGAAACCTCCAGCCAGAGGTTATGATGAGTGTCTATATGGAAGAAGATGAGGGCCCTGTGGGAGTGTTTTGATTTTAATTGTGGTCATTTTTGTGGTGGTTGAAAGGAATGACTGGGTCCACCTGGGCTTGAACTCTGGTGTGATTCCCCTTAGAGACTGAGTTCTGGAACTGAAATCACAGAAGAATTGCAATGAATTGTGTTGGGATTTTAGATGGCCATGCATGAGACTCACCCTTGGAAACTGAGATCTAGGCCCAGGGTGTCTTTCCGTAAAACAATGGGAATCTCAGCCAGGATATCACATGATTTTATTCTGAAAGACTTGGAAGGCATAGTTGAGAGTCAAAACACACATGGACCTCACATTGTAGACCTCAATGTGCCTGGCTTCATGTGACCTTTTGGCAACTCTTTGAGAAGCTTTGCCTGTGAGAGTTCTCCAGAACTTGCATTGAAATAAGCTTTCTCAACACTAAATGGTTCCCGAATGATTTGAAACCCACAGTGCCCCCAACTTCATTTTTGAAAAATGGCTAGATAAATACCATGATATTTTTGAAATTCCCATGACCAGGTGGCACTGGAGAAACTTTGGATGTCCTGTTGCTGACCATGTGTATACCAGAGAATGCCTTGTTTGACTGGATTTTATGAAAATGGTGTAGAACAGAGATGCCAGTAATTTGTATCCTGCTGAGTAGTGGGCCTAGAGCAGTGGTGGGCAGGTGTGTCATAAAACACCATGGTGGGGCCAAGTGGATCGGCCATTGGCTTCCAAATGGCTTGTGACTGACATAGTGCAGACATCAGACCCTTATATATAAAGGCATCTTTTTATATAGAGATGTTTCAGGGCAATGTTCAGAATCAGTTTACTATGGTTATTGAGGCAAGCTATGTGGGATAGAAGCCTGGTTGGTGCATTCTCCTGTAGACCCTGACGCACCACACGTGACAGAACTCCCTCAAGCACTGGATCCTAGTAGAACTCCTTGTATTTGGTGAAGCAAATACCAAATTCCCAGTGCAGCAGCAAGAAACACCACGAAAAGTGGAGGATGACCAAATGTCTTCACAGTCCTCATGTGGAGACACTTAGCCTCCAGTGGCCACAGTTTACCTACAAAGACAGAATTCAGCACTGCTGCCTCATGTTCATTGGAATACAAGAAACCATGTCTTCCAGGTCATATAGATGCAGACCCAGCTTTGATGGTCTCATTACAAAGGAAGTTAAAGCTCATGACAACAAAATATATTTCAAGTGCCCAACCTCAGAGGCAGTTTCCCAAGAAGTCTTATGCCAGCAGAGCTCCATGTTTGTGGAGTGTTTACCCTGTCCTTTACTTTTGGAAACTCCTCTACCACCTCTAAGTTTGTGAACTCCCGAGCATATTCCATTCCAGATATGTATTCACAGATTTTCACACTTTTCTACTCTAATTGTGTCTTACTTGGGGCGAAGCTAATATCAAGGCATTGTTCTGGATGTGAGTGAGAAGATTTTTGTGTAGCACATATTTACATACACATTTGATTCATTTTCCAATTTTCTATTTGAAATACTGAATCCCTGAAACTAACACATACCCTACTATACTCTGACTAATAATTCTAATATGATGGTGAAAAATAACCCAAACAGAATAGAAATACAAGCAGTTCAGAGGAGGCATGGTGTATTGTTACAATTGCCTTTTGCATTATATAGTGTTATAGTTATAAATCTAGTCAATTTTTTTTTGAAATAGTTCTACATTTGTTTTTAAAACTAACAAATATGTGAATTCCTGTCTCCCTTTCTCTGTAGCCTATTCAGCACATGTATTTTTATATGCACATATAGAATCCTACCTTGTACCACACGTACATACTTGTGAGGTAACTGAATTGGCAGATGCAAATTGTGAGAAAGGATCACTACTCCTAAACACTGTTGAAACTGAAAATTCAACCTATGTGTGAGCTTCCTAGTTGAATGACATTATACATAAATCCATGTTCAGTAAAATGAATATTTTTCGATCTGTGGATTATATATATTTCATGATGAATTTTGATTGGCATATATATTGCTACTTTTTTTTCTTTTATTGATTGCTCAAAACATTAGAAATCTCTTGACATATAATATTTCATACATTATATTCAAGTGGCTTATGAACTTCCATTTTTACCCCAAATAGAGATTACAGAATCACATTGGTTACACATCCACATTTTTACATAATGCCCTATTAGTTACTGTTGTATTCTGCTCCCTTTCCTATACTCTACTATCTCACCTCCCCTCCCTTCCTATCTTCTCTCTTTCCCCCATTTACTGTAATTCATTTCTCTCCATGTTTATTTTCCCATTCCACTCACAACAATATGTAATTTTGTGTAACAGTGAGGGTCTCCCTCCATTACCATGCAATTTCCCTTTTCTCTCAGTTACCCTCGCACCTCATGTCTCTGTTTAATGTTAATCTTTTCTTCCTGCTATTGCTCCCTGCTCTGTTCTTAGTTGCTCCATTATATCAAAGAAGACATTTGGTATTTATTTTTTAGGGATTGGCTAGCTTCACTAAGCATTATCTGCTCTAGTGCCATCCTTTTCCTGCAAATTCCATGATTTTGTCATTTTTTAGTGCTGCGTAATACTCCATAGTGTATAAATGCCACATTTTTTTGTCCATTCATCTATTGAAGGGCATCTGGGTTGGATCCACAGTGTAGAAATTGTGAATTGTACTGCTATGAAAATCGATGTGGTAGTATCCCTGTAGTACACTATTCTAAGGTCTTCAGGGAATAGTCCGAGAAGGGCAGTAGCTGCGTCAAATTGTGGTTCCATTCACAGCTTTCCCAGGAATCTCCATACTGCTTTCCAAATTAGCCACACCAGTTTACAGTCCCACCAGCAATGTACAAGTGTATCTTTTTCCCCACATCTTTGCCAGCACTTGTTGTTGTTTGACTTCATAATGGCTGCCAATCTTACTGGATTGAGATGGTATCTTAGGGTGGTTTTGATTTGCATTTCTCTGACTTCTAAAAATGGTGAGCATTTTTTCATGTACTTTTTGATTGATTGTATGTCCTCCTCTGAGAAGTGTCTGTCCAAGCCCTTGGCCCATTTGATTATTGGGTTATTTGTTATCTTATTGTCTAATTTTTTGTGTTCTTTGTATATTCTTGATATTAGGGCTCTATCTGAAGTGTGAGGAGTAAAAATTTGTTCCCATGATGTATGCTCCTTATTTACCTCTCTTATTCCTTTTCTTGCTGAGAAAAAACTTTTCAGTTTAAGTAGTCCCATTTGTTGATTCTTGTTTATTAACTCTTGTGCTATGGGTGTCCAATAAAGGAATTTGGAGCCCAACCCCATTAATATGTAGATCGGAGCCACTTTTTCTTCTATCAGACACAGAGTCTCTGATTTGATATCTAGCTCCTTGATCCACTATGAGTTAACTTTTGTGCATGGCGAGAGAAAGGGATTCAGTTTCATTTTGTTG
Source organism: Callospermophilus lateralis (assembly GCF_048772815.1). Classification (NCBI taxonomy): domain Eukaryota; kingdom Metazoa; phylum Chordata; class Mammalia; order Rodentia; family Sciuridae; genus Callospermophilus; species Callospermophilus lateralis. The sequence continues at coordinate 755,066 of NW_027513519.1, read as the reverse complement.
CATATGGATTTCCATTTTACCCAACACCATTTGTTGAAGATGCTATATTTCCTCCATTGCTTGCTTTTAGCACCTTTATCAAATATAAGATAGTTGTAGCTTTTTGGATTAGTCTCTGTGTCCTCCATTCTGTACCAATGGTCCACCCGCCTGTTTTGGTACCAGTACCATGCTCTTTTTGTTACTATTGCTCTGTAATATAGTTTGAAATCTACTATCGCTATACCGCCTGATTCACACTTCCTGCTTAGAATTGCTTTTGCTATTCTGGGGCTTTTTTTTGTTCCATATAAATTTCATGATTATTTTACCTATTTCTACAAGAAATGCTGTTGGGATTTTGATTGGCATTGCATTAAACCTGTAGAGAAGTTTTGGTAATATCGCCATTTTGATGATGTTAGTTCTGCCTATCCATGAACAGGGTTTTTTTTTTCCATCTTCTAAGATCTTATTCTACTTCTCGTTTTAGGATTCTGTAGTTTGCATTGTATAAATCTTTCACCTCTTTTGTTAGGTTGATTCCCAATAATTTTATTTTTTTGAGGATATTTTGAATGAAGTGTTTTTTCTCATTTCTGTTTCAAAAGTTTTGTCGCTGATATACAGAAATGCCTTTGATTTATGCATGTTGATTTTATATCCTGCAACTTTGATGAATTCATTTTTTACTTCTAGTAGTTTTTGTAGACCCTTTTGGGTCTTCTATGTATAGAATAATGTCACCCGCAAATAGTGATAATTTACTTTCTTATTTTCCTATTTTTATGCCTTTTATTTCTTTCTTCTGTCTAATTGCTCTGGCCAGTGTTTCGAGAACTATATAGAATAGAAGTGGTGAGAGAGGGTATCCCTGTCTTGTTCCAGATTTTAGAAGGAATGCCTTCAATTTTTCTCCATTCATAATGATGCTAGCCTGAGGCTTAGCATAGATAGCTCTTACAATGTCGAGGTAAGCTCCTGTTATCCCTAGTTTTTCTAATATTTTGAACATAAAGGGATGCTGTACTTTGTCGAATGCTTTTTTTGGTGCTATCGAGATGATCATATGATTCTTATCTTTAAGTCTATTGATGTGGAGAATAGCATTTACTGATTTCCATATATTGAAACATCGTTGCATCCCAGGTATGAATACGATTTGATCATGGTGCATAATTTTTTTGATGTGCCTTTGTATTCGATTCGCCAGAATTTTATTGAGGAATTTTGCATCTAGGTTCATCAGATATATTGGTCTGTAGTTTTCTTTCTTTGAGGTGTCTTTTTCTGATTTCAGAATCAGCGTGATGTTGGCCTCATAGAATGAATTTGGCAGAGCTCTTTCTTTTTCTATTTCCTGAAATAACTTGAAAAGTATTGGTATTAATTCTTCTTTAAAGGTTTTGTAAAACTCCGCTGTATACCCATCCAGTCCTGGGATTTTCTTGGTTGGTAGTCATTTGATTGCTTCTTCTGTTTTATCCATTGACATTGGTCTGTTTAAATTGTGTGTATCCTCCTGACTTAGTATGGGCAAATCATATGATTTAAGAAATTTATCGATGTCTTCACTATATTCTATTTTATTGGAATATAGGTTTTCCAAATAATTTCTAATTGTCTTCTGTATTTCTGAAGCATCTGTTGTAATTTTGCCTTTTTCTTCCCATATGTTAGTAATTTGAGTTCTCTCTCTTCTTCTCTTCATTAGCATGGCAAAGGCTCTGTCGAACATATTTATTTTTTCGAAGAACCAACTTTTAGTTTTGTTAATTTTTTCAATAGTTTCTTTTGTTTCAATTTCGTTGATTTCCGCTCTGATTTTAATTATTTCTTGCCTTCTGCTTCATTTGCTGTTGTTTTGCTCTTCCTTTTCTAGGGCTTTGAGTTGAAGTGTGAGCTCATTTATTTGTTCGTTTTTCCTTTTTTTCAGGAATGACCTCCAGGTGATGAATTTTCCTCTTAAAACTGCTTTCATTGTGTCCCATAGATTCCGATATGTTGTGTCTGTATTTTCATTTATCTCTAAGAATTTTTTGATTTCCTCCTTTATGTCTTCTGTAACCCACTGATCATTCAGTAACATATTGTTCATTTTCCTTGTGATGTAGGATTTTTCCTTCCTTCTTTTATTATTGGTTTCAAGTTTCATTCCATTATGATCAGAAAAAATTCATGGTATTATCTCCACCCCTTTATATTTTCTGAGGGTTGCCCTATGGCATAATATATGGTCTATTTTTGAGAAGGATCCATGTGCTACAGAGAAAAAAATGATATCCACTTGATGATGGTTGATATATTCTATATATGTCAGTTAAGTGTAGGTTATTGATTGTGATATTGAGTTCTATAGTTTCTTTATTCAACTTTTATTTGGAGGATCTGTCCAATGGAGAGAGAGGTGTGTTGAAGTCACCCATAATTATTGTGTTGTGGTCTATTTCATTCTGGAACTTGAGGAGAATTTGTTTTTTGAACGTCGCAGCACCATTATTTGGTACATAAATATTGAATATTTTTATGTATTATTGGTGAATGGTTCCTTTTAACAGTATATAATGTCCTTTCTTATCCCTTTTGATTAAATTTGTCTTGAAGTCAATTTTATTCGATATGAGGTTGGCCACCCTTGCGTGCTTACGAGGAACGCGTGCATGGTATATTTTTTCCTAAACTTGACCTTCAGCCTGTGTATGTCTTTTCTATTCAGATGTGTCTCCTGGAGGGAACATATAGTTGGATTTGTTTTTAATCCATGTTACAAGCCTATGTCGCTTTATTGGAGAGTTTAAGCCATTAATATTTAGAGTTACAATTGATATATGGTTTGTACTGCCACCCATGTTTGATTATTCATCTTTTTTTTTAAAATTTAGTTTGTTTCTCCATAATTAGCTTTTCCCCCGCCCTCTGTCATTACTGAGGCACTTCCCACTGATGGTTTTGGTTGTTGATTTTCATTTCTTCTTCTTGTATTGTTTTGCTCAAGATGCTTTGCAATGCTGGTTTTCTGGCTGCAAATTCTTTTAGCTTTTGTTTATCATGAAATATTTTTATTTTATTGTCGTACCTGCAGCTTAATTTTGCAGGATACAGAATTCTTGGTTGGCATTCATTGTCTTTCAGTGTTTGAAATACGTTATTCCAGGATCTTTTCGCTTTCAGCAACTGTGATGAAAAGTCCGTTCTCAACCTTATTGGTATACCCCTGAATGTGATCTGCCTCCTTTCTATTATAGCTTTTAATATTTTCTCTTTGTTCTGTATATTGGATATCTTCATAACAATGTGTCTTGATGTTGGTCTACTGTGATTTTGTGTGCTTGGTGTCCTGTAAGCATGTACAATTTGTGTATCTGTTTCCTTTTTAATTCTGGAAAGTTTTCTGTAATTATTTCATTCAGTAGTTTACTCATTTCCTTGGTTTGAATCTGTGTACATATCCAGATGACTCATAAATTTGGTTTTTTAATGTTATCCCATATCTCTTGGATGTTTTACTCATGATTTCTTACCAGACTTTCTGTGTTGGCTAGATTCTTTTCAAGATGATATATTTTGTCTTAATTATCTGACATTCTGTCTACTACTTGCTCCACAGTGTTAGTGATACTCTCAATTGAGTTTTTAATTTGGTTTATCGTTTCCTTCATTTGTAGAATTATTGTTTATTTTTTTTTATAATCTCTATCTCCTGATAAAAATACTTAACTTCTTCTTTTATCTGTTTATGTAATTCATTTTCAATGTGTTCTTTCACTGTTTGGATTTGCTGTCTCGTATCCTCTTTAAGTTTCCATTCCATCTGTCTAAGGTATTCCTTGAGTTCTCTATATGACCATTTTTCTGATGACTATAGGTCCTCCTGAATATTTAGGCTGTCCTTCATTGTTTGTACTTATTTTCTTCCTTGATTTTTTGTGCTGCTCATGTTACTTCTTGCTCTGTTTGACTGCTGAGTTACTGCTTACACGTATAAATTAATTTGATTCTTGGGAGGAAAGATATTAGAAGGAAAGGGAAGAAGTCACTAAAAAGAATGAGAGTAGGCAGGTAGAATTCAAGGAAGGGGGAATAACAAAAAATTGAAAAGAAATGATAAGAAAAAAGAAAAAAATAGAAAATAAATAAAGAAAAAAATTGAAAATAATGATCATTTAAAAAATGAAAATTAAAATTTAAAATAATAATAATAATAAAATAAAAATATTAAAAAATGAAAACATTTTAAAAAGTTAAAGTACAACAACAACAAAAAAATGAATTCACATAAAGAATCTAAACACCACAGTCAGTAGGCCTCAAGTTGGAGAAGAAGAGCAGTATTAACGGCAGGCCTATTTGATCACTTCTGGTTCACAGGAAGGGTGTTCAGGCCACCCTGATTTTAGGCAAATGAGGGGCAAGGGAGCTTATTTTGGACACGGACGTGGGCTGTGTACCTTATGAAAACCTCCAGCCAGAGGTTATGATGAATGTCTATATGGAAGAAGATGAGGGCCATGAGGGGGTGTTTTGGTTTTAATTGTGGATATTTGTATGGCAGTTGGAAAAGATGACTGGGTCCACCTGGGCTTGAGCTCTGGTGAGATTCTACATAGAGACTGAGTTCTGGAACTGACCTCAGAGAAGTATTGCCATGAATTGTGTTGGTATTTAAGAAGGCCATGCATGAGATTCGCCCTTGAAAAGTGAGATCTAGGCCCAAGGTGTCTTTCCACAGAGCCAAGGGGATCTCAGCCAGGATATCACATGATTTTATTCCGAAAGACTTGGCAGCCATAGTTGAGAGTCAAAAGACACATGGACCTCACATTGTAGACCTCAATGGGCCTGGCTGCATGAGACCTTTTGGGCACCCTTTGGGAAGCCTTGCCTCTGAGAGTTCTCCAGAGCTTTCATTGAAATGAGCTTCCTCACCATTTAATGGTTAATAAATGATTTGAAACCCACAGTGCCTCCAACTTTATCCTTGAAAATTGGCTAGATAAAAACCATGAAATTTTTGAAATTCCCATGACTAGGTGTCACTGAAGAACATTTGGATGTCCTCTTGCTGATCATGAGTATAGAAGACATTGCCTTTATTGACTGGGTTTCATGAAAATGGTGTGTAACAGAGATTCCAGTAAGTTGGAGCCTGCTGAGTAGTGTTCCTAGAGCCATGGTGGGCAGGTGTATGATAAAATATCTGTGGTGTGGCCATGTTTATCAGCGATTGGCTTCTAAATAGCTTGTGACTGACATTTTGCGGCGAGTAGACCCTTATATGTAAAAGCATCTTGTTATATGGAGAGGTTTCAGGGCAATGTTCAGAATCAGGTTGCTATAGTCAATGGGGCAAGCTATGTGGGATAGAAGCCTGGTTGGTGCATTCTCCTACAGAACCCGACCCACCACAACTGACAGAACTCCCTACAACACTGTGTCCCAGTTGAACTCCTTTTATTTCATGAAGCAAATACCAAACTCCCAGTGCAACAGCAAGAAACACCACGAAAAGTGGAGGATGACCAAATGGCTTCAGAGTGCACATGGGGAGACACTTAGCCCCCAGTGGCCACAGTTTACCTACAATGAGAAAATTCAGCACTGCTTCCTCATGTTCATTGGAAAATAAGAAACCATGTCATCCATGTCACATAGATGCAGACACAGCTTTTATGGTCTCACTACAAAGGAAGCTAATGCTCCTGACAACAAAATATATTTCAAGTGCCCAAACTCAGAGGCAGTTTTTCCACATGTTATGCCGGCAGAGCTTCATGTTTGTGGAGTGTTTACACTGTCCCTTACTTTTGGAAACTCCTCTACCACCTCCAAATTTGTGAACTCCAGAGCATTTTCCATTCCATTTACGTATTCACAGATTTTCTAACTCTTCTCCTCTTATTGTGTCTTACATGGGGCGAATGTAATGCCAAGGCATTGTTCTGAATGAGAGTGGGAAGATTTTTGTGTAGCACATATTTGCTTACACATTGGATACATTTTCCAATTTTCCATTTGAAATACTGAATCCCTGACACTAACAAATTCCCTTCTAGACTTTTACTTGTAATCCTAATATGATGGAGAAAAAAAAAACAAACAAAATAGAAATACAAGAGGTTCACAAGAGGCATGGTGTATAGTTGGACTTGCCTTTCGTATGATAAATGGTAGGTGTTATAAATCTAGCCAATTTTAATTGAAATAGTTCTCCATGTGTTTTAAAAGTTAACAAATATGTGAATAATTGTCTCCCTTTCTCTGTAGCCTATTCAGCACATGTATTTTTTTTTATGCACATATAGAATTCTACCTGGTATCACACGTACATTTTGTGAGGTGGCTGACTTGGCAGATACAAATTGTGAGAAGAGATCACTCCTACTAAACGCTGTTGGAACTGAAAATTCAACATATAGGTCAGCTTTCTAGTTGAACAACATAAATCAATGTTCAGTAAAATGATTATTTTTGGATCTGTGGATGATATATATTTCATGGTGAATTTCAATTGGCATACATAATGCTACTTTTTAATGTTTGTGTGTGTGTGTATGTATATATATATATATATATATATATATATATATATATATATATATTCACTCTCCATATTTTTCAAAATATGAAATTTATTTGTCTTATTATACACTCCCTAAATTCATTCATATTCATATATGTGGATTTATAATCAACTTTTCACAAGTTTATTCTCAGAAATATTCATCAACCTGAAATACAGATTCGTTTCCTAGTACTGAAAACTAACTTCAGGGGATCATATAATGGCGATGAAACGAGTGCATCAACGCCATGTACAGCGTCACTGTGCAGGAGAATGATGAGTTAGAACGCCTAAAACCTATCTTTTTAGGAATTTCCAGGAAAATTGGGGTGCTGCAAAACCTAGTGGAAGTATTTCCATCTCACGAGGATCAGCTACGGGGCTCAAACTTGAGTGATTTGTCCGCATGGAGTATCATGCTGCTTATTCAGCAAATCGCCCTGCTGCTAGAGTCTGCGGCGCATGCTGAGAAACAACAAGATACCAACACAAATATTCAGCAGTGTGGATTCTGTGGGCTCCTGCCAGCTGTGAAATCACTGTGCTCATTGCTGAATTCTGGGTTTGAGACGGGGGAAGGAAGCGGTCCAATTCAGTTTTACACACCGGTCAGACCACAGAGAAAGCCAGGGGCCACCATCTTGGAGAGCTGACGTCACCATTCCTGTTTTCGACTGATCGCAGCTCATTCAGCTATAGAACAGGTAATCTCAGGCTGCCATTCGCCTGTGTCTCACAGACAAATTACTCAGGCCTGCTCCTATCAGAACATAAAGCAAGCCCAGAGCGGCCGAATTCTGGCTCCTGGAACTGATCAGGCCCAGGCATAAAGAACCCGCGGAAACTGCTTCGCGGTCCAGGTCTTGCTGAATACTGTGGAGGTAAATACCTACCGAGCCTTCATAGGCAGTGGCAACAGGATTGAGACGGGGCTTGTGAGGGCCGGTCAGGACTCACCCGTTGCTTTGGTCACCGGGCAAAGAGAACGAAATGCTGCCATTCGCATGGGATACCAACATGGTAGAGATTTGATGTCATCACAAAGCGGCGGAGGAGATAACTTCATCGATACCAGCGGTGACAGAAACAGTTGGTCTCCTCGCAAAGAAACTGAGTCACAAACACCCGAGTCTCTCACTTTGTCATCAAGCCAGAGGTGCAGAACAGAGCCACGGCCCACGCCCAGCAAGGCCCAGGGACCCCTAGGCGTGATAGTCACGTCATCCCAATTGGAGTAGGGACAGAGCAGAGCCGGCGCCTGTGCCCAGAACAGGCCCATCGACTCGCAGGCATGGTAGTCACGTCACGCCAATTTGTGTAGGGACAGAGCAGAGCCGCCGCTCGTGCCCGGAACAGGCCCAACGACCCGCCGGTGTGGTAGACACGGCACCCCAATTGGAGTAGTGGCAGAGCAGAGCCTTCTTCCACGCCCAGGACAAGCCCAGCGGCCCACCGGCGTGGTTGTCAGGTCACTCCAATAGGAGTAGGGGCAGAACAGAGCCACTGCCCGTGCCCAGAACAGGCCCAGCGACCCTCCGGTGAGGTAGTCACATCACCCCAATTGGAGTAGGGGCAGAGCAGAGCCTTCGCCCGTGCCTGGAACCGGCCCAGCGACCTGCTGGCATTCTAGTCACTACACCCCATTTGGAGTAGGGGCAGAGCAGAACCGCCCCCTGTGCCCGCAAAATGGGCAGACCTGCGACCGTTCAGTGAACAGGCCCAGTGGCCTGCCGGCATGGTAGACACGTCATCCCAATTGGAGTAGAGGCAGAGCAGAGCCGCCTCCTGCGTCTGGAACAGGCGCAGCGACCTGCCAGCATGGTAGACACGTCATACCAATTGGAGTAAGGGCAGAGTAGAGCCGCCGGCCGCACCTGCAAGATACGTAGACCTGCAACCAACCAGAAGAAAAGGCCCAGCAGCCCGTCAGTGTGGTAGATAGATCCCTCCAATTGGGGGAGCAGCACAGCCACCCCAACAAAAGAATACCATATTAGAAAAGCCCAGGACCGTATGGGTATACAGCAGAGTTTTACAAAACCTTTAAATAGGAACTAATACCAATATTTTTGAAGCTATTTCAGAAAATAGAAAAAGAGGGAGATCTTCCAAATTCATTCTAGGAGGCTAACATCACCCTGATTCTTACACCAGACAAAGACACTTCAAAGAAAGTAAACTACAGACCAATATCTCTAATGAACCTACATGAAAAAATCCTCAATAAAATTCTGGCCAATTGGATACAAAAACATATCAAAAAAATTGTGAATCCTGATCAAGTAGGATTCATCTGTGTGATGCAAGGCTGGTTCAATATACGGAAATCAATAAATGTTATTCACCACATCAGTAGACTTAAAAATAAGAACCATATTATCATCTCGATAGATGCATTAAAAGCATTTGACAAAGTACAGCATTCCTTTATGTTCAACACTCTAGAAAAACTAGTGATAAGGGAACATACCTCAATATTGTAAAAGCAATCTATGCTATGCTTCAGGCTAGCATCATTCTGAATGGAGAAAAATTGAAGGCATTCTCTCTAAAACTGGAACAAGACAGGGATGCCCTCTCTCACCACTTCTGTTCAACATAGTTCTCGAAACACTGGCCAGAGCAATTAGACATATGAAAGAAATAAAAGGCATAAAAACAGGAAAAGAAGAACTTAAATTATCTCTATTGCAGATCACATGATTCTATATCTAGCCGTCCCAAAAGGGTCTACAAAGAAACTAATGGAACTAATTAATGAATTCAGCAAAGTGGCAGGATATAAGATCAACATGCATAAATCAAAGGCATTCCTGTATATCAGCGACAAATCCTCTGAAATGGAAATGAGGACAACAACTCCATGCACAATATCCTAAAAGAAAATTAATAATAATTAGGAATCAACCAAACAAAATATGTGAAAGTCTTATACAATGGAAACTACAGAACCCTAAAGAGAGAAATAGAAGAAGATCTTAGAAGATGTAATAATATATCCTGTTCATGGATAGGCAGAACTAACATCATCAAAACGGCGATATTACCAAAAGTTCTCTATAGGTTTAATGCAATGCCAATCAAAATCCAAACGGCATTTCTTGTAGAAATAGAGAAAGCAATCGTGAAATTCATATGAAAAAATAAAAGACACAGAATAGCAAAAACAATGCTAAGCAAGAAGTGTGAATCAGGCGGTATAGCGATACCAGACTTCAAACTATACTACAGAAAAATAGTAACAAAAATAGCATGCTACTGGTACCAAAACAGGCGGGTAGACCAATGGTACATAATAGAGGACACAGAAACCAAGCCAGAAAACTAAACTATTTTATATTTGATGGAGGGGCTAAAAGCATGCAATGGAGAAAGATAGCATCTTCAACAAATGGTGCTGGGAAAACTGGAAATCCATATGCAACAAAATGAAACTGAAACCCTATCTCTTGCCATGCACAAAAGTTAACTCAAAATGGATCAAGGAGCTTGATATCAAATCAGAGGCATGGCATCTGATAGAAGAAAAAGTTGGCTACGATCTACATACTGTGGGGTCGGGCTCCAAATTCCTCAATGGGACACCCATAGCACAAGAGTTAATAACTAGAATCAACAAATGGGACTTACTCAAACTAAAAAGGTTTTTTCTCAGCAAAAGGAACAATAAGAGAGGTAAATAGGGAGCCTAAATCCTGGGAACAAATGTTTACTCCTCACACTTCAGATAGAGCCCTAATATTCAGAGTATACAGAAATTAGACAATAAGATAACAAATAACCCAATAAACAAATGGGCCAAGGACCAGAACAGACACTTCTCAGAAAAGGACATACAATCAAACAACAAGTATATGAAAAAATGCTCACCATCTCCAGCAGTCAGAGAAATGCAAATCAAAACCACCATAAGATACCATCTCACTCCAGTAAGATTGGCAGCCATTATGAAGTCAAACAATAACAAGTGCTGGTGAGTATGTGGAGAAACAGGTACACTTGTACATTATTGGAGGCACTGCAAATTGGGGCAGCCAATTTGTAAAGCAGTATGGAGATTTCTTGGAAAGCTGGGAATGGAACTACCATTTGACCCAGCTCTCCCACTTCTCGGTCTATTCCCTAAAGACCTTAAAAGAGCATGCTACAGGGAGACTGTTACATCAATGTTCATAGCAGCACAATTCACAATAGCAAGACTGTGGAACCAACATATATGCCGTTCACTAGAAGACTGGATAAAAAAATGTGGCATTTATACACAATGGAGTATTACTCAGCATTAAAAAAAGACAAAATCATAGAATTTGCAGGAAAAGAGATGGCATTAGAGCAGATTATGCTAAGTGAAGATAGCCAATCTCTAAAAAACAAATGCCAAATGCCTTCTTTGATATAAAGAGAGTTACTAAGAACAGAGTAGGGATGAAGAGCACGAGAAGAAGATTAATATTAAAAAGGGATAAGAGGTGGGAGAGAAAAAGAGAGAGAAGGGAAATTGCATGTAAATGGAAGGAGACCCTCAGGGTTATACAAAACTACATACAAGAGGAAGTGAGGGGAAAGGGAAAAATAATACAAAAAGGGAGAAATTTATTACAGAAGAGGGGGTAGAGAGAGAAGAGGGGAGGAGAGGGGAGGGGAGGTGGGATAGTAGAGGATAGGAAAGGCAGCAGAATACAATAGACACTAGTAAGGCAATATGTAAATCAATGGATGTGTAACTGATGTGATTCGGCAATCTGTATACGGGGTAAAAATGGGATTCATAACGCACTTGAATCAAAGTGTGAAATATGATATATCAAGAACTATCTAATGTTTTGAACAACCATAAAAAATTATAAAAAAAAAGAAAACTAACTTCGGTGAATGAGGCATGCGAATCCTAATATTTCTATAGTAACTGACCAAGTTAAACATCAATACAAGTAGATTCCTATGGGACATGATGTGTATTTTGACGTTCATTTTTATTCAAAACTGGTACATTACTATTTCATCAGTTTATGCACATCATAGGATATATATTTCATAAACAATTTAGCAAAATTTATAGGCATTTGTTTCACTTTCAATCACTTCCTGCTTCAAAACACATGTATTCCTCCATATTTCTTGACTGGTCTTTGCATTAGACTTCTTTCCGAACACATTATTTTCGATTTCCATATTCACTTTTGAAGCAAAACTCACACACTCTTCATGATAAACCAAAACACTAATATTACCATTAGATGTATAACTGGTTGGAATGAATGGTTGTATATCAATATAAGGTTTATTGTATATTTTCAGATATCAATTCAATCCATTATTTAAAGTTGGAACCCGTTATATTATTTATTCACAGAATGGTCTATTCACGCTTTATCTCTATATTCATAGACACAGGGTACACCTCTTTGTACCCCCAATACTAATTTTACGTCTTCAATATATTGCTCCCAGAAATGGTGGTAGAAATACTCATGTCACCTGATTTACATATACATTTTATCACAGTAATATTCTGGACAAAAAATGTAAAGGTCACACTTATGATTGTACCAAAGCCTAAATGGAAAGAGAACATGGATTACTAAAATCATCCATGTCCAGGTTGCCTAATGCTCTCAAATGTCAATCCTATTGTTTACTACATAATTGTTCTTCCTAAGATTATATATTCAAACTCAACCCTGGTGAAAATGTCTAATCCTATCACTCACTTAATACTTTGCCTGATTTCATAATGTCTCTATTGATATCAGCTTTTCTACATATTTCCCAATTTCATCATAATGACTGACTCTTCATATGTGCTGACATTTACATTCACTCTCTAAATGAAACCCTATTGCTAAAGAATTTTCAGTCCAAATCCTACACTCACTCTTCTTCCTAAACCTACCAACTATCTTCCTAATCCTACCGACTATCCCTTTTGACTGGATGTTCTCTTCTACATTCAGTCATCCAAGGTACAAGGTCCTATGCCATTGTATATCGAATTATCTGAGACATCTTTGCAGAACATAATTCAAAACTAAGTATCCCAATCAAGGACCCAATGCCCTTCTGAGCTTCAAATCATTCCTAGATTTCTTTTTTCATACTTATATTTCACCTCGATATTCTTGTAAATATTGCAGTTTCCCAATACCATTATTTATTGCACAGAATGATTTCTAACCCAAATAGAACCTGTTATTAACCTTAAACATACACTGTTCTCTCAATATCATTTTACAGAAGAGCAGGGACAGAGTGGTTCTTACAATACAGGAAAGTAGGGGACATTCCACCTGCTGAGAACCTCAAAGGTCCTTTCAGAAATTAAACCTGGAGAAGATGTAGGCAGGTATGAAGGACCTGAGAGAGCAAAAGCCATCTTCCATGGCAAACAACCTGGTCAGGATGAAGGGATGTGTCTGAATCAGCCTCTCTCTTCTTTTTGTAGAGAAGATGGACCAAACCAGGCCTGTGTGGAGAGCTGCTATTGGGTGCCTATGGTTGATATACCATTCTACCTTGTGAAAGTGTCACAGGAAGTAGGGGCAGCCTCCATCTCATGGGACACTTGGAAGCAACTGTTAGGACAATGTGGTTGCCAAGGCAGTGACCTCATTCAGTTCCAAAGAAAGTGACATACCTCATTTCCTTGGTGATGGAACTCTCTGAACTTGGTATCCAAGAAGCCAGGCACCCAGAGGCAGCCCCAGTCCCAGTGGGCTCACTTGTTTGGATTTACCAAGGACCGAGTCATTCTTTCTTGGTACCTACTGATGTGAGGATGGCGAAATGCCAGGAGAGCTCTGAAGAGGGACCTTTCCACAGAAAGCAGGTAGTGGCTCACCCCTTTTTCCTGAAAACTTCACAGAGTTGGCCAAGGAAACCAGATCTGAGAGAGGACAGGCCATGTTCTGAGAATAGGTAGGAAAGTTGGTTTGTTTGGTTTGGAGTGGATTGTTTCTAGTAAGTCGTTTGACCAGGCGAGTGTTTCTGTGTCTGTGTATCCCACTGTGTCCGTTGTTGCAGACATTAGAAAAGAGAATGCATTAATGGATGCGTCCAGTCTAGTATAAATCTTCTCATAATTCATCCTGCCCAATTTATGAATGGACTGCAGCTTGTCTTATCGAGAGGCAACACCTTCTAACTTTCTAAGTTCCTGTTTTTTTCCTGAATTCTGGCCACTCTCCAGAATAGGCTCATGGTTTTGTTTCCAAGATATGTACCACTCCAAGCTCTGTGACATGGCCATGTACTGGATAGCTGAAGAGAATGGCGAGCATTCCAGAAAACTCAGGTATCAGTGTGAAAAGGGAGTCTCAGTGGAGAAACCCTGCTTTGGGCCTTTTGCTTACCTATTGTTCTTTTGCACTGACTGTCAGGAAAGTCTTTGGCTCAGGCCACCCCTTTGTGAAGCCTGAAGAAAAGAGTTTTCAAATGGAAATGAAGGGGCATCAACTGTGGCTCTTTACTTAATTGCTTTGGAAAGGGATGTGGCTGAATTAGCCTCTTGGCCTTGTGTGTGGCTGTGACTTACATTCTCAACACCTGATGGATCTAAAGAATGATCCCATGTGTGCATCCAAAACCAAAATGGCTAAAAGATCAGTCATTGTGGATGAAGTCTCTTGCCTTCCTCTGTTAGGTTCCTGACCTCCATCAAGTGAGAAAATGGATTCTTTGAGTCAAATGAGTTCTTCAAAGCCCTGCAGAGGTGCTTGGGGTTTCGCATGACTCCAAATCACATAAAGAATCTGTACCTGAAAATCACTAGGCCTCAAATTGGAGAAACAGAGCATTACTAATGGCAGGCTTATTTGATCACTCCTGGTTCACAGGAAGGGTGTCCAGGCCACACTGACTTTAGGCAAATGAGTGGCAAGTGAGCTTATTTTGGACACTGTCTTGGGCTTCACCCCCTCATGGAAATCTTCAGGCAGACATTACGATGAATGACAACATGTAAGAAGATGAGGGCCATGTGGGAGTGTTTTTGTTTTAATTTTGGTCATTTGTGTGGCGGTTGGAAGAAATGACTGGGTCCACCTGGGCTTAAACTCTGGTGTGATTCCCCTTAGAGACTGAGTTGTGAAACTGACCTCAAAGAAGTATTGCCATGAATTTTGTTTGGATTTTAGGAGGCCACACATGAGAGTCACCCTTGGAACTGAGATCTAAGCCAAGGGTTGCTTTACACAGAACACTGGGAATCTCTGCCAGGATATCACATGATTTTATTCTGAAAAACTTGGAAGCAATAGTTGAGAGTCAAAACACACATGGACCTCACATTGTAGACTTCAATGGGCCTGGCTTAATGTGACCTTTTGGCCACTCTTTGGGAAGCCTTGCCTCTGAGGGTTCTCCAGAGCTCTCATTGAAATGAGCTTCCTCAACATTTAATGGTTCCTGAAAGAATTGAAACCCACATGGCCTCCAACTTTATCCGTGAAAAATGGCTAGATAAATACCATGAAATTTTTGAAATTCCCATGACCAGGTGGCACGGGAGAACCTTTGGATGTCCTGTTGCTGATCATGAGTTTACCAGACAGTGCCTTGATTGACTGGGTTTCATGAAAATGGTGTAGAACATAAATGCCAGTAAGTTGGAGCCTGCTGAGTAGTGGGTCTAGAGCAGTGGTGGGCACGTGTGTAATAAAACATCAGTGGTAGGGCCATGAGGATCTACGATTGGATTCCAAATGGCTTGTGACTGACATGGTGCAGCTAGCAGACCCTTATATGTAAAGTCATCTAGTTATATGGAGAGTTTTCAGGGTAATGTTCAGAATCAGGTTAATATCGACAAGGGAGCAATGGCGCAAGCAATGAGGGATAGAAGCCTGGTTGGTGCATTCTCCTATAGACACTGATGCATCACACGTGACAGAACTCCCTCCAGCACTGTGTCCCAGTTGAACTCCTTGTATTTTGTGAAGCAAATACCAAACTCCCAGTGCAGCAGCAAAAACACCACAAAATTGGAGGATGACCAAATGTCTTCACAGTCCACACGGGGAGACACTTAGTCCCCAGTGGCCATACTTTACCTACAAAGAGAGGATTCACCAGTGCTGTCTCATGTTCATTGGAAAATAAGAAACCATGTCCTCCTGGTAACATAGATGCAGACCCAGCTTTGATGGTCTCACTACAAAGGAAGCCAAATCTCCTGAAAACAACATATACTTCATGTGCCCAACCTCAGAGGCAGTTTCTCACAAAGTTTTTAGGCCAGCAGAGCTCCATGTTTGTGGAGTGTTTACCCTGTCCCTTACTATTGAAAACTCCTCTGCCAC
This sequence comes from Callospermophilus lateralis, assembly GCF_048772815.1. NCBI lineage: Eukaryota > Metazoa > Chordata > Mammalia > Rodentia > Sciuridae > Callospermophilus > Callospermophilus lateralis. The sequence goes on along the minus strand of NW_027513519.1, from coordinate 739,229 downwards.
CTCCAAGCTTGTGAACTCCTGAGCATGTTCCATTCCAGATATATATTCACTGATTTTCTAACTCTTCTCATCTAATTGTGTCTTACTTGGGGCGAAGGTAATGTCAAGGCATTGTTATGGATGAGAGTGGGAGGATATTTTTGCAGCACATATTTGCATACACACTGGATTCATTTTCAAAATTTCCTTTTGAAATACTGAATCCCTGACACTAACCCATACCTATTAGACTCAGACTACTCATCCTAATAAAATGGAGAAAAAAAAAAACCAAACCGAATAGAAATACAAGAAGTTCAGAGGAGGCATGTTGGATTGTTGGACTTGCCTTTTGCATTATATAAGGTAGGAGTTATAAATCTAGTCAAATTTTAATTGAAATACTCTCCATGTGTTTTTAAAGTAAGCAAATATGTGAATTCTTTTTTCCTTTTCTCTCTAGCCTATTCACACATGTATATTTATATGCACATATAGAATCCTACCAGGTATCTCAAGTACATTTTTGTGAGGTGGCTGACTTGGCAGATACAAATTGAGAGAAGACATCACTCCTCCTAAACACTGTTGGAACTGAAAATTCAACCTATAGGGGAGCTTTCTAGTAGAACAACATTATACACAGATATAGGTTCAGTAAAATAAATACTTTTGCATCTGTGGATGATAAATATTTAATGATGAAATTCGATTGGCATATATATTGCTACTTCTTTATGTATGTGTGTTTTTTTTTTGTGTGTATGTGTGTTTGTGTGTGTATATATATATATATATATATATATATATATATATATATATATATATAAACACTCTCCAGATTTTTCAAAATATGAAATATATGTGTCTTATATACACTCTCTAAATTCATTCATGTTCATGTATGTGGATTTATAACCAACTTTCACAATATTATTCTCAGAAATATTCATCTACCTGAAATACATATTTGTTTCCTAGTAATGAAAATTAACTTCAGGGAATGGTGCATACAAATCCTAATAATTCTACAGTAACAGACCCAGTATAACATCAATACAAGTAGATTCCTATGGGACATGATATGTAATTTGACGTTCATTTGTATTCACCACTGGTACATTATTATTTCTTCAATTTTTGCACATCATAGGATATACATTTAATCCACAAGTTCTCAAATTTATAGGAATTTGTTTCAACTTTAATGACTTCCTGCGTCAGAACATATGTATTGTCAGGGTGTCTTGACTGGTCTTTTCATGAGGCTTCTTTCCAACCACATTATTTTCGATTTCCATAATCACTTTTGAAGCAAAACTCACACACTCTTCATGATAAACCAAAACACTAATATTACCATTAGATGTATAACTGGTTGGAATGAATTAATGTATATCAATATAAGGTTTATTTTATATTTTCAGATATCAATTCAATCCATTTTTTAAAGTTGTAACCAGTTATATTATTTATTCACAGTATTGTCGATTCACGCTTTATCTCTATATTCATAGACACAGCGTACAACTCTTTGTACCCCCAATACTAATTTTACGTCTTCAATATATTGCTCCCAGAAATGGTGGTAGAAATACTCATGTCACCTGATCTACATATACAATTTATCACAGTAATATTCTGGACAAAAAATGTAAAGGTCACACTTATGATTGTACCAAAGCCTAAATGGAAAGGGAACATGGATTACTAAAATCATCCATGTCCAGGTTGCCTAATGCTCTCAAATGTCAATCCTATTGGTTACTACATAATTGTTCTTCCTAAGATTATATATTCAAACTCAACCCTGGTGAAAATGTCTAATCCTATCACTCACTTAATACTTTGCCTGATTTCATAATGTCTCTATTGATATCAGCTTTTCTACATATTTTCCCAAATTCATCATAATGACTGACTCTTCATATGTGCTGACATTTACATTCACTCTCTAACTGAAACCCTATTGCTAAAGAACTTTTGTTTTATATATTTTCAGATATCAATTCAATCATTAATTAAAGTGAGACCAGTTATATTATTTATTCACAATGTGGTCTCTTCATGCATTATCTCTATATTCATAGACTCAGGGTACACCTCTTTGTACCCCCAATACTAATTTATTGGACTTCAAAACATTGCTCTCGGAAATGCTGGAAGAAATACTCATGTCACCTGATCTACATATATATTTTATCACAGTAATATTCTGGACAAAAAATGTAAAGGTCACACTTATGATTGTACCAAAGCCTAAATGGAAAGAGAACATGGATTACTAAAAACATCCATGTCCAGGTTGCCTAATGCTCTCAAATGTCAATCCTATTTGTGACAACATATTTGTTGCTTCCTAAGATTATATATTCAAACTCAACCTTGGTGAAAATGTCTAATCCTATCACTCACTTTATACTTTGCCTGATTTTGTAATGTTTCTATTGATATCTGCTTTTCTACATATTTTCCCCAGTTCATCATAGTGACTGACTCTTCATATGTGCTGACATTTACATTCACTCTCTAACCGAAACCCTATTGCTAAACAACATTTGGTCCAAATCCTACACTCACTCTTCTTCCTAAACCTACCGACTATCTTCCTAATCTTACCGACTATCCCTTTTTGACTGAATGTTCTCTTCTACATTCAATCATCCAAGGTACAAGGTCGTATGCCATTGTATTTCAAATTATCTGAGACACCTTTGCAGAACATAATTCAAAGCTAATTATCCCAGTCAAGGGCCCAATGACTTCTGGGCTTCATTCGTACCTAGATTTCTGTTTTCATACTTGTATTTCACCTCAATATTATTAGAAATATCACAGCTTCCAATACCATTATTCATCCAGCAGAATGACTCCTAAACCAATTCAAACATGTTATTAACCATAACCATACACTGTTCCCTCAATCTAACTTTACAGAAGAGAAGAGACAGAGTTGGCCTTACAAAACAGGAATGTAGGGGATCTTCCACCTGCTGAGAAACTCAAAGATCCATGCAGAAATGATCTTTGGAGAACATGTAGGAAGCTATGAAGGACCTGAGAAAGCAAAAGTCAATTTCCATGGAAAACAACCAGGTCAGCATGAAGGGTTGTGTCTGAATCAGCCTCTCTCTTCTTAATGTAGAGAAGATGGACCAAACCAGGCCTGTGTGGAGAGCTGTTCCCGGGTGCCTATGGTTGATATACCATTCTAACTTGTGAAAGTGTCACAGAAAGTAGGGGCAGCCTCCATCTCATGGGGCCTTTGGAAACAACTGTTAGGACAAAGTGGTTCCAAATCTGTGACCTCATTCAATTCCTGAAAGAAGTGACCTCACCACTCTTCCTTGGTGATGGAACTCTCTGATCTTGGGATCCAGGAATTCAGGAACAAAAGACAGTCCCAGTTCCAGTCCCAATGGTCTCATTTGTTTGGATTTACCAAGGACAGAGTCAGTGTTTCTTGGTACCTACTGTTGTGAGGATGGCCAAATGGCAGGAAATCTCTGAAGAGGGGCCTTTCATGAGAAAGCAGGTAGTGGCTCACAGCTGGCTCCTGACAATTTCATAGAGTTGGCCAAGGAGTCCAAATCTGAGACAGGAGTGGCCATTTCGGGGGAACATAGTATGGCCCATAAGTCAGAGGACACTCCCGATAGTCACAGACCTACTTGGCGGAAGGAGGTGCCTTTGTGGGTGTGGGTGTGTGTTTGTGGTTTTGTTTCGTGTTCTGAGAATAGGCAGGGAACGCGGTTTGTTTGATTTGGAGTGAACTGTTTCTAGTAATTCGTTTGGCAAGGCGAGTGTTTCTTTGTCTGTGTATCCCACTGTTATCCGTGGTTGTAGACATTAGAAAAGATATTGGATTAATGGATGTGTCCTGTCTAGTAGAAAGCTTCCCAGAATTCATCCTGCACAATTTATGAATGGACTGCGGCTTGCCGTATCAATGGGGTACACCTGCTATCTTCCTAAGTTCCTGTTTTCTTCCTGAATTCTGGCCACTCTCCAGAATTGGCTCATGATTTTTTGTGTAAGATATATACCACCTCCAAGCTCTGTGACATGGCCATGTACTGGATAGCTGAAGGGAATGGCGAGCATCGCAGAAAACTCAGAAATCACTGTGACCATTAAAGTCTCAGTGTAGAAACCCTGCTTTGGGCCTTTTGGTCACCTATTGTTCCGTTGCCCTGAATGTCAGGAAGGTCTTTGCCTTAGGCCACCGCTTTGTGAAGAAAACAGTTTTCAAATGGAAATGAATGGGCATCACCTGTGGCTCTTTACTTAATTGCTTTGAAAAGGATGTGTCTCATTCAGACCATTGGCCCTGCGTGAGGCTGTTGCTTTGTTTCTCATCACCTGATGGATCTAAAGAAAGATTCCATGTGTACATCCAAAACCAAAGTGGAAAAAAGAGCAGTCATTGTGGATAAAGTCTCTCGCCTTCCTCTGTAAAATTCCTGACCTCCATCAAGTGAAAATAGGGATCCTTTCTGTCAAATTAGTTTCTCAAAGCCCTGCAGATTCTATCCCATAGGTGCTTGGGTTTTCTCATGACTCCAATTCACATAAAGAATCTAAAACCCACAGTCAGTTGTTCTCAAATTGGAGAAGCAGAGCAGTATTAATGGCAGGCCTATTTGATCACTTCTGGTTCACAGGAAGGGTGTACAGGCCACCCAGACTTTATTCAAAATGAGGGACAAGGGAGATTATTTTTGACACTGTCTTGGGTAGAGCCCCTTATGGAAACCTCTAGCCAGAATTAATGATGAGTGTCTATATGGAAGAAGATGTGGGTCATGTGGGTCATGTAGGAGTGTTTTGGTTTTAATTGTGGTCATTTGTGTGGCAGTTGAAAGTGATGACTGGGTCCACCTTGGCTTGAACTCTGGTGTGATTCCCCTTAGAGACTGAGTTGTGGTACTGACCTCAGAGAAGTATTGCCATGAATTGAGTTGGGATTTTAGGAGGCCACGCATGAGATTCACCCTTGAAAACTGAGATCTAGGCCCAGGTTGGCTTTGTACAGAGCACTGGGAATCTCAGCCAGGGTATCACATGATTTTATTCTGAAAGACTTGGCAGCCATAGTTGAGAGTCAAAACACACATGAACCTCACATTGTAGACCTCAATGCGCCTAGCTTCATGTGATCATTGGCCACTCTTTGGGAAGTCTTGCTTATGAGAGTTCTCCTGAGCTTTCTTTGAAATGAGCTTCCTCAACATTTAATGGTTCCTAAATGAAGTGAAACCCACATTGCCTTCAACTTCATCCTTGAAAAATGGCTAGATAAATACCATGATTTTTTTTTTTAAATTTCCATGACCAGGTGGCACTGGGGAAATTTTGGATATCCTGTTGCTGACTATGAGTATACCAGACAGTGCCTGATGGGCTGGGTTTCAAGAAAATGGTGTAGAGCAGAGATGCCAGTAATTTGGAGCCTGCTGAGTAGTGGGCGTAGAGCTCTGGTCGGCAGGTGTGTGATAAATCATCTGTGGTGCGGCCATGTGGATCTTCCATTGGTTTCCAAATTGCTTGTGACTGACATGGTGCAGCGAGCAGACCCTTATATGTAAAGACGTATTGTTATTTGGAGAGGTTTCAGGGCAATGTTCAGAATCACGTTGCTATGGTCAAGAGGCAAGCTATTTGGGATAGAACCTTGGTGGGTGCATTCTTCTGCAGACCCTGTCCCACCACACGTGAGAAACTCCCTCCACCACTTTGTCCCAGTTGAACTCCTTGTATTTAGTGAAGCAAATACCAAACTCCCAGTGCAGCAGCAAGAAACACCACAAAATGTGGAGGATGACCAAATGGCTTCACAGTCTACACGGGGAGACACTTTGCCCCCAGTGACCACAGTTTACCTTCAAAGGTTGAATTCAGCACTGCTGACTCATGTTCATTGGAACATAAGAAACCATGTCCTCCAGGTCACATAGATGCAGACTCAGCTTTGATGCTCTCATTACAAAGGAATCTAAAGCTCCTGACAACAACATATATTTCAAGTGCCCAACCTCAGAGGCAGTTTCTGAAGAAGTCTTTAGGCCAGAAGAGCTCCATGTTTGTGGAGTGTTTACCCTGTCCCTTACTTTAGGAAACTACTCTACCACCTCCAAGGTTGTGAACTTTTGAGCATATTAAATTCCAGATATGTATTCCCAGATTTTCTAACTCTTCTTCTCTAATGATGTATTACTTGGGGCGAGGGTAATGTCAAGGCATTGTTCTGGATGAGAGTGAAATATTTCTCCATGTTTTTTTTTTCAATTATTTTATTTCATATTATTATTTTATTTTTTAATTGGTTGTTCAAAACATTACAAAGCTCTTGACATATCATATTTCATACATTAGATTCAAGTGAGTTATGAAATCCCATTTTTATCCCAAATACAGTTTGCAGAATCACATCGATTACACATCCACATTTTTATAATGCCCTATTAGTAACTGTTGTATTCTGCTAACTTTTCTATCTTCTACTATCGCCCATCCCCTTCCATCTTCTCTATCTACCCCATATGCTGTAATACATTTATCTCCATGTTTATTTTCCCATTCCCCTCACAACCTCTTATATGTAATTTTGTGTAACATGAGGGTCTCCCTCCATTACCATGCAATTTCCTTTATCTCTCTCTTTCCACCCCCCACCTCATGTTTCTGTTTAATGTTAATCTTTTCTTCCTGCTCTTCCTTCCTCCTCGGTTGTTAGTTGCTCTCATTATATCAAAGAAGACATTTGGTATTTGTTTTTTAGGGTTTGGCTAGCTTCACTAAGCATAATCTGCTCTAGTGCCATCCATTTCCCTGCAAATTCAATGATTTTGTCATTTTTTAATGCTGTGTAATACTCAATGGTGTATAAATGACACATTTTTTTATTTTTTATTTATTTTTATTTTTTTCATCTTTCATACATTTGATTCATGTGAGTTATGCTTTTCCCTTTTTACCCCAAATACAAATTGCAGAATCACATCAGTAATACATTCACAATGTTTACATAATGCCATATTAGTGACTGTTGTATTCTGCTGTCTTTCCTATCCCCTACTATCCCTCCTCCTTCCCCTCCCATCTTCCTCCTCTACCTCATCTGTTGTTGTTCCATTCTCTCCCTCCCCCCCTTTCCCCTCACAACCTCATCTATGTGATTTTGTATAACAATGTGGTTTTTCTTCCATTTCCAGGCAATTTCTCTTCCCTCTCCCTTTCCCTCCCTTCATTCGTCTCAGTTTAATGTTAATCTTTTCCTCATGCTCTTTCCCCCTGTTCAGTTCTTAGTTGCTCTCCTTAAATCAATGAAGACATTTGGCATTTGTTTTTTAAGGATTGGCTAGCTTCACTTAGCATAATCTGCTCTAATGCCATCCATTTCCCTGCAAATTCCATGATTTTGTCATTTTTTAGTGCTGCATAATACTCCATCGTGTATAGATGCCACATTTTTTTATCCATTCATCTATTGAAAGGCATCTAAGTTGGTTCCACAGTCTAGCTATTGTGAATTGTGCTGCTATGATCATTGATGTGGCAGTATCTCCATAGTATGCTCTTTTAAGGTCCTCGGGGAATAGTCCGATGAGGGCGATAGCTGGGTCAAATGGTGGTTCCATTCCCAGCTTTACCAGGAATCTCCATACTGCTTTCCATACTGGCTGCACTAATTTGCAGTCCCACAAGCAATGTACAAGTGTACCCTTTTCCCCACAACCTTGCCAGCACTTATTGTTGTTTGACTTTCTAATGGCTGCCAGTCTTACTGGAGTGAGATGGTATCTTAGGGTGATTTTGATTTGCATTTCTCTGACTGCTAGAGATGGTGAGCATTTTTCATGTACTTATTGATTGATTGTATGTCCTCTACTGAGAAGTGTCTGTTCAGGTCCTTGGCCCATTTGTTGATTGGGTTATTTGTTATCTTATTGTTTAATTTTTTGAGTTCTTTGTATATTCTGGAAATTAGGGCTCTATCTGAAGTGTGGGGAGTAAGATTTGTTCCCAGGATGTAGGCTCCCTATTTACTTCTCTTATTGTTTCTCTTCCTGAGAAAAAACTTTTTAGTTTAAGTAAGTCCCATTTGTTTATTCTTGTTATTAACTCTTGGACTATGGGCTTCCTATTAAGGAATTTGGAGCCTGACCCCACAATATGTAGATCAGAGACAACTTTTTCTTCTATCAGGTGCAGGGTCTCTGATTTGATATCACGCTCCTTGATCCATTTTGAGTTAACTTTTGTGCATGGCGAGAGAAAGGGATTCAGTTTTATTTTTTTGCATATGGATTTCCAATTTTCCCAGCACCATTTGTTGAAGATGCTATCCTTCCTCCATTGCATGTTTTTAGCCCCTTTATCAAATATAAGAAAGTTTTAATTTTGTGGAATGGTTTCTGTGTCCTCTATTCTGTACCATTGATCCACCTGCCTGTTTTGGTATCAGTACCACGCTGTTTTTGTTGCTATTGCTCTGTAGTACAGTTTGAACTCTGGTATCGCTATACCTCCAGATTCACACTTCCTGCTTAGAATTGTTTTTGGTATTCTGGGTCTTTTGTTATTCCATATGAATTTCATGATTGCTTTATCTATTTCTACAAGAAATGCCATTGGAATTTTAACTGGCATTGCATTAAACCTGTATAGAACTTTGGGAAATATCGCCATTTTGATAATATTAGTTCTGCCTATCGATGAACAGGGTACATTTTTCCATCTTCTAAGATCTTCTTCTATCTCTCTCTTTAGGGTTCTATAGTTTTCATTGTATAAATCTTTTACCTCTTTTGTTAGGTTGATTCCCAACTAGGGATAACAGGAACTTACCTCAACTTTGTAAAATCTATATATGCTAAGCCTCAGGCTTACATCATTGTAAATTGAGAAAAACTGAAGGCTTTCCCTCTAAAATCTGGAACTAGACAGGGATGCCCTCTCTCACTACTTCTATTCAATTTAGTTCTTGAAATACTAGCCAAAGCAATCAGACAGACAAAAGAAATTAAAGGCATAAAAATAAGAAAAGAAGAACTTAAATTATCACTATTTGCGGATGACATGATAATATACTTAACAGACCCAAAAGGTTCTACAAAGAAACTGCTAGAGTTAATAAATGAATTCAGCAAAGTGGCAGGATATAAAATCAACACGCATAAATCAAAGGCATTCCTGTGTATCAGCAACAAAACTTCTGAAATGGAAATGAGAAAAACCATTCCATTCACAATAGCCACATTTTTTAATCCATTCATCTACTGAAGGGCTTCTGGGTTGGTTCCATGGTCTAGCAATTGTGAATTGTGCTGCTATGAACCATCGATGTGGCAGTGTCCCTGTAATACGCTCTTTTAAGGTCTTCAGGGAATAGTCCGAGAAGGGCAATAGCTGGATCAAATGGTGGCTCCATTCCCAGGTTTCCCAGGAATCTCGATACTACTTTCCAAATTGGCCGCATCATTTTGCAGTCCCACCATCAATGTACAAGAGTACCCTTTTCCCCACATCCTCACCAGCACTTGTTTTTGTTTGACTTCATAATGGCTGCCAATCTTACTGGAGTAGGATGGTATCTTAGGGTGGTTTTAATTTGCATTTCTCTGAATGCTAGAGATGGTGAGAATTTTTTCATATACTTACTGATTGATTGTATGTCGTCCTCTGAGAATTGTCTGTTCAGGTTCTTGGCTCATTTTTTAATTGGGTTATGTGTCATCTTATTGTCTAATTTTTGAGTTCTTGGTATACTCTGGATATTAGGGCTCTATCTGAAGTGTGAGAAGTAAAAATTTGTTCCCATGATTTAGGCTCCCTATTTACCTCTCTCATTTTTTATCCTGCTGAGAAAAAACTTTTTAGTTTAAGTAAGCCCATTTGATGATTCTTGTTATTAACTTTTCTGCTATGGGTGTCCTCTTAAGGAATTTGGAGCCCGACCCCACATTATGTAGATCGGAGCCAAGTTTTTTGTCTATCAGATGCAGAGTCTCTGATTTGATATCTAGCTCCTTGATCCACTTTGAGTTAACTTTTGTGCATGGCGAGAGGAGGGGATTCAGTTTCATTTTGTTGCATATGGATTTCCATTTTTCCCAACACCATTTGTTGAAGATGCTATATTTCCTCCATTGCATGCTTTTAGCTCCTTTATCATATAACATAGTTGTAGCTTTGTGGATTAGTCTTTGTGTCCTCTATTCTGTACCATTGTTCCCCCCGCATTTTTTGGTACCAGTGCCATGCTGTTTTTGTTACTATTGCTCTGTAGTTTAGTTTAAAGTCTGGTATCGCTATACCGCCTGATTCACACTTCCTGCTAGAATTGCTTTTGCTATTCTGGGTCTTATATTTTTCCATATGAACTCCATGATTGCTTTATCTATTTCTACAAGAAATGCCTTTGGGATTTTGATTGGCATTGCATTAAACCTATAGAAAACTTTTGGTAATTTCGCCATTTTGATGATGTTAGTTCTGCCTATCCATGAACAGGGTATATTTTTCCATCTTCTAAGATCTTCTTCTACTTGTCTTTTTAGGGTCCTGCAGTTTTCATTGTATAAGTCTTTCACCTTTTTTGTTAGGTTGATTTTCAAGTATTTTATTTTATTTTTTTGAGGATATTGTGAATGGAGTGTTTTTCCTCATTTCCGTTTCAGAAGTTTTGTCACTGATATACAGAAATGCCTTTGATTTATGTGTTTTGATTGTATATCCTGCCACATTGCTGAATTCATTTATTAGTTTTAGTAGTTTTTTTGTAGACCCTTTTGGGTCTTCTATGTATAGAATCATGTCCCCAGCAAATAGTGAAAATTTACTTTCTTATTTTCCTATTTTTATGCCTTTGATTTCTTTCGTCTGTCTAATTGCTCTGGCCAGTGTTTCGAGAACTATATTGAATAGAAGTGGTGATAGAGGGCATCCCTCTCTTGGTCTAGATTTTAGAGGGAATGCCTTCAATTTTTCTCCATTCAGAATGATGCTAGCCTTAGACTTAGCATAGATAGCTTTTACAATGTCGAGGTAAGTTTCTGTTTTCCCTAGTTTTTCTAATGTTTTGAACATAAAGGGATGCTGTACTTTGTCGAATGCTTTTTCTGCATCTATTGAGATGATCATATGGTTCTTGTCTTTAAGTCTATTGATGTGATGAATAGCATTTATTGATTTCCGTATATTGAACCATCCTTGCATCCCAGGCATGAATCCTACTTGATCCTCGTGCACAGCTTTATTGATGTGCCTTTGTATTCAATTCGCCAGAATTTAATTGAGGATTGTTGCATCTTGGTCGTCAGATATATTGGTCTGTAGTTCTCTTTCTTTGAGGTGTCTTTTTCTGGTTTCGGAATTAGGGTGATGTTGGCCTCATAGAATGAATTTGGCATAGCTCCCTCTTTTTCTATTTCCTGAAATAACTTGAAAAGTATTGGTATTAATTCTTCTTTAAATGTTTTGTAAAACTCCGCTTTATTGCCATCCGTTCCTGGGCTTTTCTTGGTTGGTAGTCTTTTGATTGCTTCTTCTATTCCATCCATTGATATTGGTTGGTTTAAATTGTGTGTATCCTCCTGACTCAGTCTGGGCAAATCATATGACTTAAGAAATTTACCGATGTCTTCACTATTTTCTATTTTATTGGAATATAGGTTCTCAAAATAATTTCTAATTGTCTTCTGCATTTCTGTAGCATCTGTTGTGATATTGCCTTTTTCATCCCATATGTTAGTAATTTGAGTTCTCTCTTTTCTTCTCATCTTTAGCATGGCTAAGGGTCTGTCGATCTTATTTATTTTTTCAAAGAACCAACTTTTAGCTTTGTTAATTTTTTCAATAGTTTCTTTTGTTTCAATTTCGTTGATTTCTGCTCTGTTTTTAATTATTTCTTGCCTTCTGCTACATTTGCTGTTGTTTTGCTCTTCCTTTTCTAGGGCTTTGAGATGAAGTGTGAACTCATTTATTTGTTGGTTTTTCCTTTTTTTCAGGAATGACCTCCAGGTGATGAATTTCCCTCTTAAAACTGCTTTCATTGTGTCCCATAGATTCCGATATGTTGTGTCTGTAATTTCATTTATCTCTAAGAATTTTTTGATTTATTCTTTTATGTCTTCTGTAACCAATTGATCATTCTCTAACATATTGTTCATTTTCCATGTGATGTAGAATTTTCCCTTCCTTCTTTTATCATTGATTTCCAGTTTCATTCCATTATGATTAGATAAAATGCATGGTATTATCTCCACACCTTTATATTTTCTGAGGGTTGCCCTATGGCATTATATATGGTCTATTTTTGAGAAGGATCCATGTGCTGCTGAGAAAAAATACATCCACTTGATGATGGTTGACATATTCTATATATGTCAGTTACATCTTGGTTATTGATTGTGATATTGAGTTCTATACTTTCTTTATTCAACTTTTGTTTGGAGGATCTTTCAAATGGTGAGAGATGTGTGTTGAAGTCACCCATAATTATTGTGTTGTGGTCTATTTGATTCTTGAACTTGGGGAGAATTTGTTTTATGAACATTGTAGCACCATTATTTGGTGTGTAAATATTGATAATTGTTATGTCTTGTTGGTGAATGGTTCCTTTTAACAGTATATAATGTCCTTCCTTATCCCTTTTGATTAACTTAGTCTTGAAGTTGATTTTATTCAATATGAGGATGTCCACCCCTGCTTGCTTAGGAGGATCGTGTTCATGGTGTATTTTTTCCCAACCTTTCACCTTCATTCTGTGTGTCTTTTCATTTCAGATGTGTCTCCTGGAGGCAACATATTGTTGGATTTGTTTATTTAATCCAAGTTACCAGCCTATGTCGCTTTATTGGAGAGTTTAAGCCATTAACATTTAGAGTTACTATTGATGTATGGTTTGTACTGCCAGCCATGTTTGATTACTTATCTTTTTTTTTTTAATTTAGTTTGTTTTTCCATGATTAGCTTTCACCCCGCCTCTGTCATTACCAAGATACTTCTCACTGATGGTTTTGGTTGTTGTTTTTCATTTCTCCCTTGTGTAGTGTTTTGCTCAAGGCACTTTGCAATGCTGGTTTTCTGGCTGCAAATTCTTTTAGCTTTTGTTTATCATGAAATATCTTTATTTCATTGTCGGACCTGAAGCTTAATTTTGCTGGATACAGAATTCTTGGTTGGCATCCATTGTCTTTCAGTGTTTGAAATACGTTTTTCCAGGATCTTCTCGCTTTCAGCGTCTGTGATGAAATATCTGTTGTTAACCTTATTGGTTTACCACTGAATGTAATCTGCCTCCATTCTCTTGTAGCTTTTATTATTTTCTCTTTGTTCTATATATTGAATATCTTTATAACAATGTGTCTTGGCATTGGTCTACTGTTATTTTTTGTGCTTGGTGTCCTGTATGCATCTGTAATTTGTATATCCGTTTCCTTTTTTATTTCTGGAAAGTTTTCTGTAATTATTTCATTCAGCAGGTTTCTCATTCCCTTGGTTTGAATCTCTGTACCTTCCTCTATCCCGATGACTCGTAAGTTTTTTTTTTTTTTTTTTATGTTATCCCATATCTCTTGAATGTTTTTCTCGGGATTTTTTACCAGCCTTTCTGAGTTGGCTAGACTCGTTTTTAGATGATACATTTTGTCTTCATTATCTGACGTTCTGGCTTCTACTTACTCCACTCTGTTAGTGATACTCTCAATTGAGTTCTTAATTTGGTTTAACATTTCCTTCATTTCTAGAATTATTGTTTGATTTTTTTATAATCTCAATCTCCTGATAAAGATGCTTAACTTCTTCTTATATCTGTTTATGTAATTCATTTTCAATGTTTTCTTTGACTGTTTGGATTTTCTGTCACGTATCCTCTTTAAGGATCCATTCCATCTGTCTAAGGTATTCCTTAAGTTCTTTATATGATCATTTTTCTGATGATTCTAGGTCCTCCTGAATATTTAGGGTGTCCTTCATTGTTTGCACTCCTTTTCTTTCTTGCTTCTTTATGCTGCTCATGTTACTTCTTTGTCTGTTTGACTGCTGAATTACAGTTTACTCTTATAAATTTATATGATGCTTGGGAGGAAAGATTTTAGAAGGCAAGGGAAGAAGTCACTAAAGAGAATGAGAGTAGGCAGGTAGAATTCAAGGAAGAGGAAAAAAGAACATGGAACAGAAATGAAAAGACAATAGAAAAAAATAGAAAATAAAGAAAGAAATGATTTTTTTTAAAAAAATGATAATGATAATATAAAATTAAAATTAAAATTTAAAAAAATAATAACAAAATAAAAAATTAAAAAAATTAAAAACATTTTAAAAAAGTTAAAGAACAGCAACAAAAAAATGAAAATGGAAGAAAACAAAAACAAACAAAAACAAAACAAAACAAAAAAACCCAAATTAAAATAATAATAATAATAATAAATGCAGTCATATATTGCAATAAACTTCTTTTCCAGTAGGTGGAGCTGTGCCTACTGGGCCAAGCTTCTCCTCTCAACAGGTGGGAACCAATCACTGTGCAGCAGCTCTTCCTCCCAGACTGGGTGGGTGTCCAATCCTGAGTGCCTAGGGCCTTCTCTTGTTTTTCCTCAAGCCAGGCCGTGCTCACCCATGACACTCACCACAATACTGGCTACATGCCAGGTCTGCTGCTCCTAGGAGCCCTGTTTTCATGAACGCCTGGGCACACTCTCCCTGTATGTCTCCCTCAGACCCTAAGTTTGTAGAGCTTGGGCATGAGAAAATCCAGCAAATTTGCTTGCCCTCCGGAAGCCAAACCCCGGAAGCTGGAACAAGAGACCTCAGTTGTCAGCACTGGTGGGAGCGGTGGCCTGGAAGACTGCACCACGAGTTCCGTGCCACTCCTAATTCCCTCAGACTGGCTATCACGCTCAAGGGACAGCTTGGAGTGGCCCTTAAGTTTTCCCCACAAGTTCGCAAATTTATAGAAATTTGTTTCACTTTCAATCACTTCTTGCTTCAGGACACATGTATTTTTCCATGTTTCTTGACTGGTCTTTTCATGAGACTTCTTTCCAAACACATTATTTTCAATTTCCATAATCACTTTTGAAGCAAAACTCACATAAACTTCATGATAAATTATAACTCTGATATTACCATTAGATGTATAACTGGTTGGAATTAATGATTGCATACCAATACAGGATTTCTTATATATTTTCAGATAAAAATTCAATACATTATTTAAAGTGGAACGAGTTATATTATTTATTCACAGTATGCTCTATTCATGCATTATCTCTATATTCATAGATGCAGTGTACACTTCTTTGTACCTCCAATACTAATTTATACGTCTTCAAAATATGGCTCCCTGAAATGGTGGAAGAAATACTCATGTCACCTGATCTACTTATACATTTAATCACAGAAATATTCGGAATACAAAATGCAAAGGTCACACTTATGTTTGTACCAAAGCCTAAATGGAAACTAAACATGGATTACTAAAAACATTCATGTTCAGTTTGCCTAATGCTCTCAAATGTCAATCCTATGGTGACTACATATTTGTTTCTTCTTAAATTATATATTCAAACTCAACCCTACTGAAAATGTCTAATCCTATTCCTCACTTAATACATTGCCTGATTTCATAATGGCTCTATTGCTATCTGTTTCCTACATATTTTCCCCAGTTCATCATTGTGACTGACTCTTCACATGTGCTGACATTTACATTCACACTCTAATCGATAACCTATTGCTAATAAACTTTTTTTCCTAATCCTATACTCACTCTTCTTTGTAAACCTACCGACTATCTTCCTAATCCTACCAACTATCCTTTTTTGACTGGATGTTCTCTTCTACATTCAATCATGCAAGGTACAAGGTCTTATGCCATTGTATATTGATTTATCTGAGACCTCTGTGCAGAATGTAATTCAATCCTAAGTATCACAATCAAGGGTCCAATGCCTTTCTGGTCTTCAAATGTTACCTAGATTTATGGTTTCACACTTATATTTCACATATATATTCTTGTAAATATCGCAGTTTCAAATACCATTATTCATTCTGCAGAATGATTCCTAAACCAAATCCAACATGTTATTGACCCTAAACATACACTGTTCCCTCAATCTAACTTTACAGAAGAACAGGGACAGAGTTGGTCTTACAATACAGGAATGTAGGGGATCTTCCACCTGCTGAGAACCTCAAAGGTCCATGCAGACATGATCCCTGGAAAAGAGGTAGGCAGCTTGAAGGACCTGAGAGAGCAAAAGTCATCTTCCAAGGCAAACAACCTTGTCAGGATGAAGGGGTGTGTCTGAATCAGCCACTTTCTTCTTAATGTAGAGAAGATGGACCAAACCAGGCCTGTGGGGAGAGCTGTTCCCGTGTGCTTATGGTTGATATACAATTCTAACTTGTGACAGTGTCACAGGAAGTAGGGACAGCCTCCATCTCATGGGACCCTTGGAAGCAACTGTTAGGACAAAGTGTTTGCCAAGGCATTGACCTCATTCAGTTTTAGAAGGAAGTGGCCTACCTTACTTCGTTGGTGATGGAACTCTCTTAACTTGGGATCCAGGAAGCCAGGCACCCAGAGCCAGTCCCAGTCCCAGTCTTAGTGGGCTCACTTGTTTAGTTTTACCAATGACAGATTCTGTCTTTCTTGGTACCTACTGATGTGAGGATGGCCAAATGCCAGGAGAGCTCTGAAGACGGGCCTTTCCTTAGTAAGTAGGTAGTGGCTCACCGCTGGCTCCTAACAACTTCACAGAGTTGGCCAAGGAGACCAGATCTGACACAGTACAGGACATTTCGGCGGAACGTAGTATGGCCCACCAGTCAGAGGACACTCGGGATAGTCACAGACCTACTTGGGAAAAGGAGGTGCCTTTGTGCATGTGGGTGTGAGTTTGTGGTTTTGTCTCATTTTCTGAGAATAGGTAGGAAACGTGGTATGTCTGGTTTGCAGTGCACTGTTTCTAGATAGTCATTTGACAAGGCGAGAATTTCTATGTCTGTGTATACCACTGTGTCCATGGTTGTAGACATTAGAAGAGAGAATGCATCAATGTATGTGTCCTGTCTAGTAGAAAGCTGCCCAGAATTCATCCTTCCCAATTTATGACTGGACTGCAGGTTGCCTTATCAATGGGCACCACCTACTATCTTCCTAAGTTCCAGATTTCTTTCTGAATTCTCGCCAATCTGCAGAATAGTCTCATGGTTTTGTGTCCAAGATAGGTACCACCCCAAGCTCTGTCACATGGCCATGTACTGAATAGCTGAAGGTAATGTCGAGCATCTTAGAAAACTCAGATATCAGTGTGACCAGGTAAGTCTCAGTGGAGAAACCATCCTTTGTGCCTTTTGCTTACCTATTTTTCTGTTTCGCTGAATGACAGGAAGCTCTTTGCCTCAGGCCACCCCTTTGTGAAGCATGGAGAAATCAGTTTTCATATGGACATGAATGGGCATCACCTGTGGCTCTTTGCTTAATTTCTTTGAAAGGGATGTGTCTGAATCAGCCTCTTGGCCCTGTGTGAGGCTGTGGCTTAGATTCTCAGCACCTGATGGATCTAAAGAAAGATCCCATGTGTGCATCCAAAAAAAAATGGCAAAATTAAGTCATTGTGGATGATGTCTCTCTCCCTCCTCTATTAGGTTGCAGACATCCATCAAGTGAGTATAGGGCTCCTTTGCATCAAATGAGTTCTTCAAAGCCATGCAGAGGTGCTTGGGTTTTCTCAAGATTCCAATTCACATAAAGAATCGGAACCCCACAGTCAGTAGGCCTCAAATTGGAGAAGCAGAGCAGTTGTAATGGCAGGACTATTTGATCACTCCTGGTTCACAGGAATGGTGTCTAGGCCACCCTGACTTTAGGCAATTGAGGGCCAAGGGAGCTTATTTTGGACACTCTCTTGCACTGCACCCTTCATGGAAATCTTCAGCCAGTGGTTATAATGACGGTCTATGTGGAAGAAGATGAGGGCCATGTGGGAATGTTTTGGTTTTAATTTTGGTCATCTGTGTGGCAGATGGAAGAGATGACTGGGTCCACCTGGGCTTGAACTCTGGTGTAATGCTCCTTAGAGACTGAGTTCTAGAACTGACCTCAGGGAAGTATTGCCATGAATTGTGTTGGGATTTTAGGAGGCCACGCTTGAGAGTCGCACTTGAAAACTGAGATCTAGGCCAAGGGTGTCTTTCCACAGAGCACTGGGAATCTCAGCCAGGATATCACATGATTTTATTCTGAACAACTGGGAACCAATAGTTGTGAGTCAAAACACACCTGGACTTCACATTGTAGACCTCAATGGTCCTGGCTTCATGTGACCTTTTGACCACTATTTGGGATGCCTTGCCTGTGATTGTTCTCCAGAGTTTTCATTGAAATGAGCTTCCTCAACATTTAATGGTTCCTGAATGAATTGAAACCCACAGTGCCTACAACTTCTTCCTTGAATAATGGCTAGATAAATACCATGAAATTTTTGAAATTCCCATGACCAGGTGGCACTGGAAAACCTTTGGATGTCCTGATGCTGATCATGAGTATACCAGACAGTGACTTGATTGACAGGGTTTCATCAAAATGGTGTAGAACAGAGATGCCAGTTAGTCGTCGCCTGCTGATTATTGGGCCTAGAGCAGTGGTGGGCAGGTGTGTGACAAAACATCTGTGGTGGGGACACGTGGATATGCCATTGGCTTCCAAATGTCTTGTGACTGATTTGGTTACAGCCAACAGACCCAATAGGTAGAGGCATCTTGTTATATGGAGAGGTTTCAGGGAAATGTTCAGAATCAGGTTACTATGGTCAATGGGGCGAGCTATGTGGGATAGAAGCCTGGTTATTGCATTCTCCTGCAAACCCTCACCCAACACACGTGACAGAACTCCCTCCAGCAATGTGTCCCAGTTGAACTCCTTTATTTCGTGAAACAAATACCAAAATCCTAGTGCAGCAGCAAGAAACACCACAAAAAGTGGAGGATGACCAAATGTCTTCCCAGTTAACACAGGGAGACACTTAGCCACAGTGACCACAGATAGCTACAAAGAGAGAAATCAGCACTGCTGCCACATGTTCATTGGAAAATAATAAACCATGTCTTAAAGGTCACATATATGCAGAACCAGCTTTGATGGTCTCTCTACAAAGGAACTAAATCTCCTGACAACAACATATATTTCAAGTGCCCAACCTCAGAGGCAGTTTCTCAAGAATTCTTTCGGCCAGCAGAGCTCCATGTTTGAGGAGTGTTTACCTTTTTCCTTACTTTTTTGAACTCTGCTACCACATCCAAGGTTGTGAACTCCTGAGCATATTCCATTCCAGATATGTATTCACAGATTTTCTAACTCTTCTCCTCTAACTGTGTCTTACTTTGGTAAAAAGTAATGTCAAGGCATTGTTCTGGATGAGAGTGGGAAGATTTTTGGGTAGGACATATTTGCATAGACATTGGATTCATTTTTCAATTTTCCCTTCAAAACACTGAATCTCTGACCCTAACCCATACCCAACTAGACTCTGACTACTAATCCTAATATGATAGAGAAAAATAACAAAAAAAAAAAAAAACAGAAAAGAAGTACAAGCAGTTCAGAGGAGGCAAGGTGTATACTTGGACTTGCCTTTTGCATTCTATAGGGTAGGAGTTATAAATCTTGCCAATTTTTTTTTGAAATAGTTCTCCATGTGTTTTTAAAGTTAACAAATATGTGAATTCCATTCTCCCTTTCTCTGTAGCCTATTAAGCACATGTATTTTTATATGCACATATAGAATTCTACCTGGTACCACACGTACATTCTTGTGAGGTGGTTGACTTGGCAGATACAAATTGTGAGAAGTGATCACTCCTCGTAAACGCTGTTGGAACTGAAATTTCAAACTATGGGTGAACTTCCTAGTTGAACAACATTATACATAAATCCATGTTCAGTAAAATGAATATTTTTGGATCTGTAGATGATATATATTTCATGAAGAATTTTGACTGGCTTATGGATTTATAATCAACTTTTCACAAGATTATTCTCCAAAATATTCATCCAACTGAAATACATATTTGTTTCCTAGTACTGACAACTAACTTCAGTGAATGGTGTATACAAATCCTAATATTTTTACAGTAACTGACACAGTTTAACATCAATGCAAGTAGATTCCTATGGGACATGATGTGTATTTTGACTTTCATATTTATGCAACAGTGGAACATTACTATTTCTTCAGTTTATCCACATCATAGTATATGTATTTCATCCAAAAGTTCAAAAATGTATAGGAATTTGTTTCACTTTCAATCACTTCCTGCTTCTGAACACATGTATTCCTCCAGGTTTCTTTACTGGTCTTTTAATGAGACTTCTTTCCAAACACATTATTTTTGATTTCCATAATCAATTTTGAAGCAAAACTCACACACTCTTCATGAAAATCCTTATCCTAATATTATCATTAGATGTATAACTGGTTGTAATGAATGTCTGCATATAAACATTTAATTTCCTGTATATTTTCAGATATCAATTCAATCCATTATTTATAGTGGAACGAGTTATATGTTTTAGTCAGAGTATATTCTATTCATGCATTATCTGTATATTCATTAGAAACAGGGTACACCTCTTTGTACCCCCAATACTAATTTATACGTCTTCAAAATATTGCTCCCAGAAATGGTGGAAGATATACTCATGTCACCTGATCTACATATACATTTTATCACAGTAATATTATTGACACAAAATGCAAAGGTCACGCTTATGATTGTACCAAAGCTTAAATGGAAAGTGAGCATGGATTAGGAATAACATCCATGTCCAGGTTGCCTAATGCTCTCAAATGTCAATCCAATTGGTGACTACATATTTGTTTCTTTCTAAGTTTATATATTCAACCTCAACCCTATTGAAAATGTCTAATCCTATCACTCACATTATACTTTGTCTGATTTCCTTTTGTCTCAATTGATATTTGCTTTCCTACATATTTTCCCCAGTTCATCATTGTGAATGACTCTTCACATGTGCTGACATTTACATTCACTCTCTACCCGAAACCCTATTGCTAAAAATCTTTTGGTCCAAATCTTATACTCACTCTTCTTTCTAAACATACTGACTATCTTCCCAATCCTACCGACTATCCCTTTTTGACTGAATGTTCTCTTCGACATTCAATCATCCAATGTAAACGTCCTATGCCATTGTATAGCGATTTATCAGAGACATATTTGCAGAACATAAATCAAAGCTAAGTATTCTACACAAGGGCCCAATACACTTCTGGGCTTCAAAACTTACATAGATTTGGGTTTTCAAGCTTATATTTCACCTATATATTCTTTTAAATATCCCAGGTTTTCAATAACATTATTCATCCCGAAGAATGATTCCTAACCCAAATTGAACCTCTGATTAACCCTAACCATACGCTGTTCCCTCAATCCAACTTTACAGAAGAGCAACGACAGAGTTGGTCTTATAATACAGGAATGTTGGGGATCTTCCACCTGCTGAGAACCTCAAGGGTCAATGAAGAAATGATCCTTGGAGAAGTTGTAGGCAGCTATGTAGTACCAAAGAGAGTAAAACTCTTATTACTTGGTAAAGAACC
Source organism: Callospermophilus lateralis (assembly GCF_048772815.1). Classification (NCBI taxonomy): domain Eukaryota; kingdom Metazoa; phylum Chordata; class Mammalia; order Rodentia; family Sciuridae; genus Callospermophilus; species Callospermophilus lateralis. Next base: position 717,618 of record NW_027513519.1, on the reverse strand, counting down.
TGGACAGGATGAAAGGATGTGTCTGAATCAGCCTCTCTCTCTCTTTTTTTAAAGAGACAGTGGAGGGAGAGGGAGGGAGAGAGAGAGAGAGAGAGAGAGAGAGAGAGAGAGAGAGAGAGAATGAATTTATAAATATTTATTTTTTAGTTTTTCAGCAGGCACAACATCTTTGTTTGTATGTGGTGCTGAGGATCGAACCCGGGCCGCACACATGCCAGGTGAGCGTGCTACCTCTTGAGCCACATCCCCATCCCAGTCTCTCTTCTTAATGTAGAGAAGATGGACCAAAGCAAGCCTGTATTGAGAGAAGTTCCCCAGTGCCTATGGTTGATATACCATTCTAACTTGTGACAGTGTCACAGACAGTAGGAACAGCCTCCATCTCATGGGACCCTTGGCAGCAACTGTTAGGACAAAGTGGTTGCCAAGGCAGCGACCTCATTCATTTCATGAAGAAAGTGACTTCACCTCACTTACTTGGTGATGGAACTCTCTGGACTTGGGATGCAGGAAGCCAGGCATCCAGAGCCAGTCCCAGTCACAGTCCCAGTGGGATCACTTGTTTGGTTTTACCAAGGGCAGAGAGAGTCTTTTTTGGTACCTACTGATGTGAGAATTGCCAAATGCCAGGACAGCTCTGAAGAGGGTCCTTTCCTAAGAAACCAGGTAATTGCTCATCGCTGGCTCCTGACAACTTCACAGATTTGGCCACAGAGACCAGATCTGAGACAGGGCAGGCCAGTTCGGGGTAACAATATGGTCCACAGTCAGAGGAAACTCCGCATAGTCACAGACATATTGGGGGAAGGAAGTGCCTTTGTGGGTGTGGGTGTGAGTTTGTGGTTTTGTCTCATGTTCTGAGAACAGGTAGGAAAGGCGGTTTGTTTGGTTTGGAGTTGACTGTTTCTAAAAAGTCGTTTGACAAGGTGAGTGTTTCTATGTCTGTGTATCTCACTGTGTTCGTGGTTGTAGACATGAGAAAAGAGAATGCATCAATGGAAATGTCCTGTCTAGAAGAAAGCTTTCCAGCATTCATCCTACCCAATTTATGACTGGACTGAAGGTTGCCTTATCAATAGGCAAACCCTACTATCTTCCTAAGTTCCTGTTTTCTTCCTAAATTCTGGCCACTACCCAGAATAGGCTCATGGTTTTGTGTCCACGATATGTAACACCTCCAAGCTCTGTGACATGGCCATGTAGTGGAGAGCTGAATGGAATGGCGAGCATCTCAGGAAACTCAAATATCAGTGTGACCAGGAAAGTCTCAGTGGAGAAACACTGTTTTGTGCCTTCTGCTTACGTATTTTTCTGTTGCCCTGAAGGTCAGGAAGGTCCTTGCCTCAGGCCACTCCTTTGTGAAGCCTGAAGAAAACATTTTTTAAATGGTAATAAATGGGCATCACCTGTGGTGCTTTGCTTAATTGCTTTTGAAAGGGATGTGTCTGAATCAGCTGCTTGGCTCTGGGTCAGGCTATGGATTAGATTCTGAGCACCTGATGGATATAAAGAAAGTTCCCATATGTGTATCCAAAACCAAAATGGTAAAAATATCAGTCATTGTGGATGAAGTTTCTTGCCTTCCTCTGTTAGGTTCCTGACCTCCATTAAGTGAGAATAGGGATCTTTTGGATCAAATGAGTTCTTTGAACTCTTGCAGAAGTGCTTGGGTTCTCTCATGATGCCAGATCACATAAAGAATCTATACCTGACAGTCAGTAGGCCTCAAATTGGAGAAGCAGAGCAGTATTAATGGCAGGCCTATTTGATCTCTCCTGGTTCACAGGAAGGGTGTCAAGGCCACCCTGACTTTAGGCAAATGAGGGGCAAGGGTGCTTATTTTGGACAGTGTCTTGGGATGCACCCCTCATGGAAACCTCCAGCAAGAGTTTATGATGAGTGTCTATATGGAAGAAGATGAGGGTCCTGTGGGAATGTTTGGGTTTCAATTGTGGTCACTTGTGTGGTGGTTGGAAGAGATGACTGGGTCCACATGGGCTTGAACTCTGGTGTGATTTCCCTTCGAGACTGAGTTCTGGAACTGACCTCAGAAAGTATTGCCATTAATTGTGTTGGGATTGTAGGAGACCACACATGAGAGTCACCCTTGAAACCTGAGATTGGGCCCTGGGTGGCTTTCCACAGAGCACTGAGAATCTCAGCCAGGATATCACATGATTTTATTTTGAAAAACTTGGCAGCCATATTTAAGAGTCAAAACACACATGGACCTCACATTTTAGACCTCAATGGGCCTGTCTTCATGAGACATTTTGACCACTCTTTAGGAAGCCTTGCCTGTGAGAGTTCTCCAGAGCTTTAATTGAAATGAGCTTCCTAACCATTTAATGATTCTTGGATAAATGGAAACCCCAAAGTGCCTCCAACTTCATTCTTGAACAATTGATAGATAAAACCATGAAATTTTTGAAATTCCCAATTACCAGGTGGCACTGGAGAACCATTGGATGTCCTATTGCTGCTCATGAGTGTACCAGACAGTGCCTTGATTGACTGCGTTTCATAAAAATGGTGTAGAACAGAGATGCCAGTAAGTTGGAGCCTGCGGAGTGGTGGGCCTAGAGCAGTGGTGTGCAGGTGTCTGATAATACATTTGT